>NC_046154.1:55222445-55362445 GCF_011064425.1 Rattus rattus
CCCTAACTTGCTCACCCACTCTTTTCTCTGGTGCAGCAGTTAGAACCAGTATCCCACCCTTCTACTTCTCCTCCTCAGATACAGCCTACATCTATCTCCGTAAAGCCAGCCAGAGTGTTCCAGAACAGCACCCACAGATGCAGTAACGTTTCAGAGCTGTGCCTCAATTCTCAAAGTGTTTACCACACAGGCAGTAGGGCCTGCGTTTGATCCCCAGATCACACGTAAAAAAAAATCAGGCTTGGAGCAGCACCTGGGTCATTTAATCTCTGGGCCACATCACAAGGTGACAGGAGAGAATAGACTCCTCGACCTCCACACAAACTCTGTCACATGTATGGCTCTATACACAAATATATCAAACTATATGTGTGTGTGGGTGTATAGATATGTATATGTGTGTGATATATAATATGTATGTACATGTGTATATGCATGCATATATGTATATATATGATGTATGTGTGTATATTTTTTTTAATCCAGGTATAGTGATACACACTTGTAATCCCAGCACTGGGAGGTGGGGATGGAATCCTTGGCACCTTCTGGCCGGCCGGCCAGCCTTCCTTACTTGGATTTTAGACCACCTATCAGAAGGAGCAGGGTGAATGAGTCCTGAGGAACAGCACCCAAGACTGGCCTCTGGCCACCACACACATGTATGCAAGCACACAAAACATCCATAATCCTTGGGCTCTGGATAAAGTATACTTTTATCAGTTTGTGACTTTAAAAAAAAGTGTTCTTGACCAGTATGGAAACAGCCGTGGTGGGGAGGTGGGTAGCAAATGAAGATGAAGCAGATGAACTGATTCGATGCTGGCATTTTCCACACCTCCTCGCTTGCCTCCGGCGCCTCACTCCGTCTTTATTTGCATCCCCGCTGTAAATGACTTCCATGGAACTCATGGGAGAAACAGTATCTGGGCAGCAGGACTGGTCCCAGACAGAGACCTGAGCAACAGGGACATCGGTGAGCCGGGGTAGAGGGAGTGAGGCTGCTCACCACACCAGAGGCGCGGGGCGGTCTTTTCCAGGGGCCAGCAAAGCTACCTACCAACCTTGAAAAACTAAGGTGGAGACCCCAGTCTGCCTCCATGCCGGAAATCACTTGCATGTGTATTTGGTGTGAAGATGGCTGTAAAGAAGGTAAGGAACAGTGACTGTGCGGGCGATGGGTGGGGCGTGAGACCCAAACCTGCTCCTGCTAGGTCCGCATTCAGAAACCCATGTAAAGGAGGAGAGTAGAGGGTGTCTGCAGTCGCATCTGCTTTCCTTGTGCTTGTTTCTTCTTAACTTTAAGGTCAAATTTGAAATGATCCTTTCAAGAAAATTACGGCAAGATAGGGAAATGGTTACACGTTTTAATTCACTGGGTTAGTGTGAGATTGTTTTCTTTTTGATTTTTAACCACATGCTTCCCTTTTCCTTGAGCTGTGACAGCTGCTAACACAGGAAGCATTCAGAAATATACAAGTCAGGCCTGCTGGCTCAGGACTGCATTCCCACTTCTCAAAGATCGCAAGTTCAAGGACACTGGAGAACTTTAAGACCTGTGTTGAGATAAAAGGTGAAAGAAACGGTATGGAGGCAGATGTGTATTGATATGCATGGATATGTATTGGTATGTATTGATATGCATTGGCATGTATTGGTCTGTATTGATATGCATTGATATGTGCATTGATATGTATTATTATGTATTGGCATGTATTGGTCTGTACTGATATGCATTGATATGTGCATTGATATGTATTGCTATGCATCGGTGTGTGTTGATATGCATTGATATGCATTGATATGTATTGATATGTATTGGTGTGTATTGATATGCACTGATATATATTGCTATATATTGATATGAATTGATATGTATTGGTATATATTGATATGCATTGATATGTATTGTTATGTATTGATATGCATTGATATGTAGCTCAGTGAGAGCCTGGCTTCTCTGAGGCCCTAGATTTGATCCCGAGTACTGCACAGAGACCACACATTTAAATGTCACTAGAGCATACAGAACAGGGCAACGATGCTATAGTGTACATGTTACCTTATGCATAATGGAATTTGAATTCAGAGCTGTGTACTCCAATCCTATTCTGGGACTAGCTGTGTCTTAGTCCTGTAACCATAACAACAGACTAACTTCTCTAGCTAGGTCCCCGAGGCCTTCCTGGTGGCTCTCATATCCACCATTTAGATATCTCATATCTAAATCTAAAGACTGATTTAAAGATCCTATCTATCGGGATTCCCCAAAATGCTGCATGAGGCATCATGATGCTGTATTATGGCATTTGGTAATCATTAACAAGTGTGAGAGATTATATTGGCAAAATACAAAACATTACCATATTCCTGTGACTAGACAGTAGCAGGGTGAGGCTGGAGAGATGGCCCAGGGGCTAGGAATGCTTGCTGCCCTCCAGAGGGGGATCAGTTCTTAGTACCCCATGGCAGCTCACAACCGACAACTCCAGTTCCAGGAGATTGAGTGCCCTCTTCTGGCCTCTGTAGACATCAGGCATGCACACAGCACATGCACTCACACCTATAAAAAGTAAATAAATATTTTTTAAAAATAGCATCAAGTACTATCACAGTAGCTAGTATATTAAAATTACACTCCATCCTAGCCAATGTAACAAGCTTGTCATGTGTCATATACCCCAACATGCAGCCCTTTGAGGTGACACTATTATCACCCGCAATGAGCAGATAAGGAAACCAGTGTTTACAGTGATTGACTGCGCCGTCTTTCCACAGAATTTCTAGGTGCCGGAGGCCACATCAGAACTCAGACCTGTTTCATTCTTCATATGTCCAGATGGGCCAAATTCTTGTCTTTCTCTCACAAACCTCAATATTTTAATATTTGAAAATATAATATGTCTCAATTCCTATTTCTCCTTTATTTAATTTTAAACAGGACTTGAAATGCTATACAAAGCAATGGCCTGCATTATTTTTTTATTCTAAGTACCATATGACCGGGCCCATTATAGTCAGGGGAAGTAGGGACCAGCATTGCCTTCAGGGGTGGGAGAGGGAGGCACAGAACCTAGTGCTTGAACTTGCTGGTAATGTACCCAGGACCAGTGTCTGGGTCTCTAACTTCCAAGTTGAGTATTTTCTACATTCCCTCTTGGGAAGGGTGTGAAGAAATACTCTGAGCCTGACCCATTAGCCAAATCGGTATACAAGGAAAAGTCATATTTACTGAGCAGAAAACATCACTAAGGATTTTAGTGAAGTTTTATATTTTAACTTATTTAACAAAGGTGCTTTCAGCAAATGGCCTATGCCCATCCTTCACACACCCGGCAAGAGCCTAGTGTGTAACAAGCATTCAGTATATCTGTTCAAGGAGGTAAGCGTTTATAGTTTGCAGGAGTCTCTCTTCTCTATTTTTCTAGAGAGGGGAGTGGAAAGAAGGTAGGTCGAAGGGGCAGAGAGGGAGGGAGAGGAGAGAGAGAGAGACAGGGACAGAGAGAAGCAGAGGAAGAGAAACAGAGACAGACAGAGACACAGGAGTGTAAACAGCCCCCAGGATGTAATGATCTAGACTGGCTCAACTTTGCTAAACTTTAGTTATTCCAACTGAGAAAAATGCAGCATCCTGACTTGAGATGATGCTCCCTAGTGAAATGCCCCTGTATTTCACTACTTCACCAGGTCAGGCATTGCTAATGGATCACAGCAGTTTCCCTGCTGATCCCACACAAGGCCTCCAGTGTCCTAGGGTGCCTTGCACCCAGCAACTCCCAGGAACTTAGCGGAATTGATACTGAAATCTACTTGTCACCCCTGAAGGATTATAAAGGCTTGCCTCTGTGACCCTTGTGGACCCGGAACCACTTTAAACTGTTTGTTTACTTTTTGACTCTAAGAGTTCAAGAGGCTGTGATCTCTAAAGCTATTCTTTGGGACCATTCTGATGGAGGCCTTCCTGTGGGGCCTGAATGTATTATTCAGAGGATGTGAACCCCCTTTGATACTTTTATGAATAACCTTGGTACTATTGCTCAGAATTAGTTAAAACAGCCTTGCCCCTGGAAAGTTTGAAACAAAATAATCCTAAAGCTGGTCTGGGTCCTACAACTGACTTTTCTACCCACACAGGGCTAAGAAGAAGAATATCTCTGGCACAAACCTCTGTGCATTCTAAGACTCAAAGAAACCTTGACTTCAAATTGGTAGTTGAAGAAATTGGGAAACCTCTTTGCTTACAACCAAGGCAGGCCACATGTACATGATTAGTTAAGCATTCCTAAAGTAAACATTTATAGCGTATCAGGATACTGAAACAGAACTTTTGGTAACTATAGGTTACACCATACTTAATATGGTCACATACGGCAAACTTTTAGACAATGCAATACCATCGACCCCATGCACTGATTAAAATTAAAGCAAAGCCTTTTTATAAATGTTCGTAATGGAGGGAAACTGTTAAACGAGCAGAAAAAAAAAAAAAAATCACCCGATGGTCAAATGTTGTCCTGGCTTCACACTGTGTCACTATAAGTGTCATTATTCAGACCAAGTGTCTACTGAAAGACGTTTAAATCATAACCGCTAAGCAGTACAAGAGCTCGTCTCTAACAGCCTGGATGGGAACGACAACGCGGGGACTACTTGAACAAAAGGAAGAGCATCCAGATTCCCACGCACAGAGAGGCTGAAGACTTTCACCAGCCCATAGGCCAGCCAGATGGCAGAGCAAGCGGGAGAAGGTGCTCAGACCAACCCGGAAGTGCTGCATTCATCCCCCGGAACCCACAGGGAGGGAGGCCAGAACGGATTCCCGCGAGTTGTCCTGAGCGTCCACAGAGTGTAGCTAAGTCGGGTGAATGTCCACGTGCTGCTGCCGCTGTTCTTCAGGGAGCAGGGAGCAGGCAAGCTTACTCCGCCCAAGCCTCGGAACCTGAGGAGAACGATGGACGCTCCTAGGTACAGCCCAGCCCGCCGGCAGAGAGGAAGGAGCCGATCGTGCTTGCTTTTGCTTGTTTGTCTTAGACAG
This sequence comes from Rattus rattus, assembly GCF_011064425.1. NCBI lineage: Eukaryota > Metazoa > Chordata > Mammalia > Rodentia > Muridae > Rattus > Rattus rattus. The sequence continues at coordinate 55,227,481 of NC_046154.1, forward strand.
GTTCTTGCTGTGTAGCACAAGTTGGCCTCGATGTTGATTTTCCCTGCCCCTCCCTCCCGAGGGCCGAGATTACAAGCATACGCCACTCTGCTGTTCCATCATTTTATTTTTCAAATGCCAAACATTTTGAACAGATTTCCTAGAATCAGAGTAACCTCCATGAGCCATAAGGAAGAAAAACCTTGGACTTCAGACACGATTGCTTAAAAAATGTATGAGGTCAAATATGTGTCCTCATATTGACCATCCAGTGCATGCTTAGGTGCTGGGCACTTTTCTGAGCATTTCCCACAATAATCCCGGAAGGCTGACACTCAGGAGTGAAGAGAATGGAGCACAGCGGGTGGCACACTTACCCCAAGGTGCTCCCTGACCTCCAGCAGCTTGCTCTACTGAACGTACATTCCCGTTTTGTTCTGTTCCAACCGGAAAAGAGAGTCGTGACCTTTCTTCCTTCAGCCTGCAAACTAGGATGAGAAGGAATGTCCCCTCCCATCATCCAAAGTCAGTTAATTCTGCTTTAAAGCCAAGACAGAGCTAGGCCATCCCTGACACAGTCTTTGAAAGCTGCATTAGCAAAGCCTGTGACGATCTAAGTAAAAACGATGACCTTGCCTTTCACACACTTATCCCGAGCCTGGCTCGTACAGTTCTGATGCGGGAAGAGACGTGACACGCAAACGAAGCTGATGCAGACCATCAGGCACCGCCATCAGTGTTGGCCACCCTTCCTTCATTCCATGGAAGGTTTCTGAGGTCTGCTTCCCTATGCCTCTTGATGCCGCACAGTCCTCGGATAAGTCACACCTCTGTCTAACTTGACCAGAGAAAAGCTGTCCTTTTGACAGGCACCAACACGTTAGCACCCACTGACTTCAGCCCCGTGAAGCTTCCATAATGAAAGTTCATTTACAAGTAGGCACACGCACACAGCCACACCGGATAGGACTAGACTGCCACCATGGTAGTTCCTGTGTGGTTGGTTTGCACGTTATCAAGCCACCCATCTGATCTCTAAGGACAGCCTTGTTGACACCGTCTGACCTGGGTTGACAATCTGGATAGAAATTGTAGGGTTGGCTGTTGAATGGCTGTGACTTTTACCAGCACTGCTTTTGGGCCTCAAATCAATTCTCTCTGTTTACAGACCATTTCACAGCCCTTTACCTGCAACATCACTGGTGTCAGCCTCATAAATACTTAGGTGTATATAATGCTTGAATTAGCATAATAGTCTAGGCTCGAAGCTCTTAGCCCAAAGAAGGACACGTCAACACGCTCTCTTCACTTAAGCAATTAAGAGCCATTATGCTGCTTCAGTGGAAATATCATCAAGGTTAAAGACAATCCCAAACAGCCCTCTCACCTTTTTATTCCGAGTCTAATAAATGAGCCATAGAAATTGAAATGTTAGTAAACACTCCTAGTTGCAAGCTCTTTCCGGACCATGCTTAATCAGATCCTCGGTCAGCAGTCATTTGCAATAGATTTAGAAGCGTGTATATTGAATTGTTCATTTACCGCAAGAAAATTGAGTTTACTGGTTTAATTTCCAAGTCACAGTGGACACCTAATGTATCTTTTGCCAGATTTAAAATTTTCTCAGCACCAAGTTACATAAAAATATTCCTGCACTGTATTCCCGGCTACAGTAGCTATATTTCTGAATGTGATGATGATGTTGTGGCTTTTAAGTGTTTATCATTTGTGTGTGTGTGTGTGTGTGTGTGTGTGTGTTTGTGTGTATGTGGTGTATGGGTGTATGTGTGTGTATATATATATTGTGTGTAGTGTGTGTGTATATATATTGTGTGTACTGTGTGTGTATATATTGTGTGTGTAGTGTGTGTATATATATATATTGTGTGTAGTGTATGTGTATATATATTGTGTGTAGTGTGTGTATATTTATATTGTGTGTATTGTGTGTGTATATATTGTGTGTGTGTGTGTGTATATATATATTGTGTGTAGTGTATGTGTATATATATTGTGTGTGTGTGTGTGTGTGTAGTGTGTGTATATTGTGTGTGTGGTGTGTATATATATATATTGTGTGTGTAGTGTGTGTATATATATATATAGTATGTGTAGTGTGTGTGTGGTATGTGTGTGTGAATGTGTGTGGTGTGTGTGTGTATATATGTTGTGTGTAGTGTGTGTGTATATATTGTGTGTATAGTGTGTATATATATATATTGTGTGTATATATATGTGTGTGTGTAGTGTGTGTGTGTGTGAATGTGTGTGTGTGTGTGTATGTGTGTGTGTGTGTGTACTCACACATGCAGAAGCCAAGGCACAACCTTGACGAGGTAGCTCTTGCCTTTCACGTGAGATCTGGTGATCAAGCTCAGGTCATCAGGTTTGCTCGGCAAGCTCTTTGGTCCAGCAAGCCACCTCACCATTTCTGTTTTGAGTTTAGAACAGGATATTTCCCATGTCGTTCCACGTCGCTTTCTTATAACATTTTCAAATGGCATTAGTGAATTATAATTTGCATCTAATACTTAATGCTAGGTATACAGTTTTATAAATTTTGGCAAACTCATACAGCTGAGCAATTACCATTCTAGTCAATATCCCAGGACTGGGGGTGGGGGCAGCTCGTATAGTGGACCCCTTCCCTACTCATGGTAGAGATCTATTGGCCTTTGATCATTGGCTTTACTTTTTTAGTACTTTGAATAACTAGATTCATACAGCACCCAGTGTTGCATGCTTGCCTTCTGTTTCTTTATATCTTTTCTCTCCATATTAGCCGTAGAGAGCAATGTGGGAAACATGGGTTGGATGGAGCCTAGCACAGGGCTAGCTTTTGAATTCCCCTGGCTGTAATTTCCTCTTGTACAGAATGGAAGACTCCACAGAGTTGATAGGAGGTCTGAATAAATCAGGGAAGCCGTCCTTAGATAAGGCTCCACGGGTGTTAGGTCCTCGCTCTGCCCAGCCTCTCACTCACCACTTGCTGCCCACCACGGCACTCACCACCATGCCTGGTTCCAGTAACCGCCAAAAGGGCACAGGGACTTCTTCAGGCTTTGACAGTAGTCTGTATCTTGTCTGTAATGGTGATTACACAACTGGATACATTTATCAAAATGAATCAACTATACACTTTCAACTGAATAAAATCTAATTACATGATACATTATATTATAATAAATTATATTATTAATTATATTGTATAATAAATAATGTTATGTTAAAAGTGGGTTTTGTAGAAATTGAAAACTACTAAGCATGGGAAGTGCTTGAGAATATCCCTGGGGACGAGTGACGTGATGAGAAATAACCTTGGCTCTTGGCTTCATCAACAGAGCTTGCTGCTGCGGTCTAGAAAGGGTCAGAGTCTTCTCCCACACAGTCAGCAAACGCATGCAAGCAGGGAGTGTTGCCTACACATCACTCTTTGTTGACTCTTTAAAAAGGGTTCCTTTGGGTTCTTTTTTACATTTATTTATTCAGTGGGGGGCATGTATGTAGGTCAGGGGATAACTTTGTGGAGTCAGTTCTCTCTACCATGGGTTTAGGGATCATAAAGTCTCATAAGTCTCGGTGTCGAGAGCCTTTGCCAGCTGAAACATCTCCCTGGCCTGCGTGTTGACTTTTTAAGATCAAAAAAGCAGTTGGGCAATGTCTGTGTGAGTAGTGTGAGAATACCCAGGTGTGGGTAAGAAAGAAAATGCAATAAACGGCCACCGATTCACCATTTTGAACCATCATCGGCTTCAGCATGTCCACTTACAAAAAGTAGACCATACACAAGAAAACCTCAGTCAAAATCAATCATTCCGGTGATGGCAGTGGAGGAACGTACCTGCGATTCCAGCGCTCAGAGGGCTGGGGCTCTGGATCTCGAACTCCCAGCCAGCCAGGGATACATGTTAAATCCAAGGTGGTGTTGGACTGCCAGTGAGAACCTGTCTCAAATGCAAACAAACACAACAAAAAACAAAAACAAAAACCAGGGTCTGGGGAGGTAGATGAGCCGCCAAGCACTTGCCTGGTCTGTGCAAATTCAGGCTCGACGGCTTCATTCCCAGTTCTGGAAAAAGAAAGGTTGATTAACCTTTAACTGAAATACTATTTTCCTTGGGACACTGTCCCCAGATGTCACTGGCATTCTGGTCCCAGTCTGAGTTAGGCATTCACTCTCCCTGGTACCACCTTCCCTGGACTTGCCTACAAACACATTTTAGTTATTGTCTGTGTATCTGTCCTCTTCAGACTGCAGTTCTTGGAGATAAAGTCCTTTTGGCTTATTTGTACGCTGATGTTCTAGTCTGACTTGAGTGCAGTCTTTGTGGTCAAACAGACAAAATCTGATTTTCAGCTCATCCCAATTCAGCATTCCCATTGTCTGTGGGGGCTACACAGATCGCTTAGATCTTCAGGTTCTCCCCAGCAAACTCACTACAACAATGGTCCCCAGTCATAGGATCGTTTCAGTATTACATGAAATAGACTCTGGCACTGTGACTCGTGTATGACAGTCCCTCCAAATTCCTGCCAGTACACTGGCCTTACTATTACTGTACAAGGCCTGTCCCTCTGATCTCCATGCGTTACGTGTTCTGCTCGATCCTCTAACACACTATTTGTGCTACAGCTATGGGGTAGCAAAGGAGAGCAACAGTTTTGAGCCCAAGTGACATGAGTTTTAATTTCTTTTATTGAATTTTTTATTTGCATATCAAATGTTATCCCCTTTCCTGATTTCCCCTCTAGAAACCCACTATCCCATTTCCCCTCCCCCTGCTCCCCCACTCACCCACTCCCTCCCACCTCTCCACCCTGACATTCCCCTACACTGGGGCATTGAGCCTTGACAGGATCAAGGGCCTCTCCTCCTATTGATGCCCAACAAGGCCATCCTTTGCTACCTATGCAGCTGGAGCCATAGGTCCATCACTGTGTTCTCTTGGGATGGAGGTTTAGTCCCTGGGAGCTCTGGGGGAAACATAACAACAGAAACTGAGGAAATTCAAAACATCACCAGATCCTACTTCAAAAGCCTGTGCTCAACAAAACTGGAAAATCTGGAGGAAAAGAACAATTATCTAGACAGATACCAGGTACCAAAGTTAAATCAGGATCAGATAAACAATCTAAACAGTCCCATAACCCCTAAAGAAATAGAAGCAGTCATTAAAAGTCTCCCAACCAAAAAAAAAGACCAGGTCCAGATGGGTTTAGTGCAGAATTCTCAGACCTTCACAGATACAAGAAGATTGAAATAATCCCATGTATCCTATCAGACCTTCATAGAAGACCTAATACCAATACTGTCCAAACTATTCCACAAAATAGAAACAAAAGGAACACTACCCAATTCCTTCTATGAAGCCACAATTACACTTAAACCTAAACCACACAAAGATCCAACAAAGAAAGAAAACTTCAGACCGATTTCCCTTACACAAAAATACTCAATAAAATTCTTGCAAACCGAATCCAAGAGCACATCAAAACGATCATCCATCATGATCAAGTGGGCTTTAATTTCTTACCTCCATACAAGGCACTTGGTCTCTGAATGTTTGCACCCATGACATGGAGCACCACATGCCCCACACCCTTAGCTCGCTCTGAAGAGGACATGAGACCAAGCACAGCATAAGCTACTAATAAATGACAGACGCTCTACTGAGCACATTTAGGTTCAAATCCTCCCTTACTTCTCCATACAATCTGACTCACTTGCCCTTTCCTCTCTACAGGTCCAGACACCAACATACACCTACCTAAACGTGTATATAGACACAGTTTCAAGATACTACTACCCCTTAACCCCTGGCATAGACTGGCCTCCCTCAGTGTGACAGCTGTGGAGCTCTGAGCATCTCTTGCTGAGGCCACAGAGGCCGCAGGAACCATCCATTGATAAGCAGAGGCAGCAGTTCCACCAAAAGATGTGAGATAAAAACCACTTATCCTCAGAGTCCCAGCATCCTTCTTCACTCAACTCCATGGTCTCTCCCAGAACTGACCCTAGATGATCATGAGACCATAATGACTCATAGTCGAAACTACAAGATTTTTCTGAAACACAAGAGATATTGTGGAATGGCCTGGGGGATAGGTTTTAACAGTTCAACTAATATTAGAGTATGAGAAGTTGCCACGTCTACCACACAAAGTCGTGTATACTTAGTATATTTAATAGGGGCCAAAGAGGTGGCTCCGTGGATAACTATGGTTGTCACCTAGCCTGGTGACCTGGGTTCCATTCTCAGGGCTCACATGATAGAAGGAAACAATGTGCTGTACTATTCGCATTCACACACACAAGCGTGTGCACACACATAAATATAAAAGAATTTTAAAACATAAGAGTAGATAGCAATGAATATAAGCCTTATTTCTTTTGCAATTCAAAAACCCGAACCTTCCCCTATTCAAAGCTACAAAAGGAAAAATCTGAGTTCTCATGCTTCTCAGGTTGTGGGTAAGCTAAAAGAAGAGAGTAGTAGTTCTAGCCAAAATGAAATATATGTCTTTTAGGTGATCTATTGTGCTCCTTCCCAGTAGCTGGATAACAAGGCTAATAAAATGAGCCGATGGCATAATAGAGGTCTTCCTTGTTATGACGAGTGCTCTGACAGGAGATTATCACCAAAACATCTCTGATCATCTAGTAGTGGAATCAAGCCTACGACGGGAACTCAGGAGCCTATGAACAGCCAGTTTCTAATTTTATTCTGCTGCTTGGACTTATGCTAAGAGGACAAAAATGACAAATAGCCACAGAGATTTTCTTGACATTGTGCTTAACCGAAATTTCAAAATAAATCAGTCAGGCTCATTTTTTAAAGACTTACAACTAAATTATCATTGGGTCGTTTTGTTTTGTTCCTGCCTGGGTTTCCGAGGGACTCGTGGTGAGATACACGGAGATCTGAAAATGGACCACAGTGCGCAAACATTGCAGTTTGGTTTGATTTAGTCTAACTCTTGTGTAATAACTTTCTTTGAAGTGTGGGTTGAGGAGCAGGTTAGGAGCCCGAGGCCACAAGCTCATCTTGTTCTTGTTACAACTCGGATGCCCTGCAGTCCCCGCACTATATATCAGAGGCTTGGCACAGGAGTCCCTGGGCTCATCACGAGTGCAGCCCTCAGTCCCTGCACAGCAGAGCTGTTGAGAGACAAACAACATGGTTGTGTTTGCTTGGGAAATCCTACTCCTTAAAGGAAACACAGGGGTCTTGGAGGAGCCTATGAGTCAGAGGAAGCCAAAGAAACGTGGTTAAAAATAATCCACTTTATAGAAAGGCCAGTGGTTTCCCTGATCTTGGGAGAGGTGGGACCGGTTTTCTGAATGCTGCCTGGCTGCTCTGTGGAATGGTGACTTCCAAGCAGCTCCTCGTGTGATGAGGAAATGTGCACCTTGGCAGTCTCAGGTCTCACATCTTCCTTGGCAAAATGGAGGATTGTGCCAAGTGACCCCTCAGGCCTCATCCTGCCATGAAATTGGGCAGTTCTGGCCCTGTGATGCCTTGAACCCACCTCTGAATCTGTGAGCATCAGAGTCCTCAGGGAAAATCCTATGTGAAGAAGCAATAGTGCAAAGAGGAGTTGCAGTGGCTGGATACTTCCAAGGCAACGACTCCTGGGCAAGGAGGGAACAAGGTTTGTTCTTCAACATCGAATGCCATAAAATGATAAACAGTGGCCGAGAGGGAAGTCATCTTAAGTAATGAAAGGCCACCAGTTCAAGACAGGAATACTGTTAGAGGTGTTGACTACCATGTGTCCACCTCCCAACAGGGCTCGCAACCATTTTATATAGCTCGCATTGTCTTTTGACAAGGGCTTGAGCCATTATGAAATCAATAGGGTCTATAATAAGTAGAAGCTTACACATTCTCTGTCTCTGTCTGTCTGTGCCCCTGCCACTGTAGGATATGAATTTAGGGGAACAGAGGTTTCCTCATCTGAACACAGCACCTGCTGGTGCAAAGGAAATCAAATGCTTGGCATGAAAAGCAAACAGTGAGACTGAAGTGACAAATCTAAAATATATCCAACTCGGCCAAGAGTGACACAGCAGGGTCCTGACCGCAAGAGCTGAGGCTAAGGGCCATGGCCTGTGGGTCCACGTCAGCGGCTGCAGCAGAGAGCATCAGTTGGCCCACTCTACCAGCAGGAAAAGGTTAGCAAGAAGGGAGAACAAACAGATACATTAGAGCTTGACACAATAGAGTTGACACAATCACATCTTGAGTCTTGGTAAACGTCCTTAACTGATGTTCATGAACTAAAAGTACCATATATAAAAATGTTTTCAAAGATTCTAAAAGTCAATTGAACAGAACAGAACTAAAGGATTTAAAAAAAAAAAAAATGTCTCGGGTTTGGTGGCCAAAGACTCTGTATCATCTAACTGCTGAGAAACAAAGCACTCTGGGATATGCTGTTGAAAATGCCCATGAAAACCATGGCTACTCTGGCCAGACCTCATAAACAGTATTATGATGGACCACAGGAAGGATCGTAAGAAAGACACTTGTATTTTTTTGTTTTCTATTTTGAGGCAGGGTTTCTCTGTGTACTTCTGGCTATCCTGGAACATGATCTGTAGACCAGGCTGGCCTCGAACTAACAGAGATCTGATAGCTTTTGCCTCCCAAGTGCTGGGACTAAAGGTGGGGGCCATCACTGTCTGACATTGTATTTCAAACATGTTGGAGGAGTTTGACCAAGCTGGTGAGGAATCCAGAAACCATTTCCCATAAGGGAGAACTCAGCTGTGGTAACCTGGGGAGTCACAAATGTCAACTTTAGTTCCTGAGTCAGACTCTCATGGTTTTGTAAGACAGAAGGCGGGGTGTAAAGAACTTACCACCTCCTGGGTAAGGGCAGACCAGGTGTCGAGTTCTCTATGACTGAAGGTAGATTTCAGCTGGGACTGATCTTCCATTCAAAAACCTCCAGAGATGATTCTAATGTTAGTGGGAGCTTGGGGAAAATGACTTCCAAGATTCTCTTAAGCTGGGCTCTGTCCTGATAAACCATTCAGTTCTGGAGAAAGAGCCCTGGCCTACACTGGCCTGTGAACTGGAGAATGAAAGCCCCATCCCAGCAAATGATGAAACATCAATTATTTAGACTTAAGAACAGGAAATGAATTTTATGGTACAAAGTTTGTCTTCCTCATGCTCCCAGGTATCAGATCAGTTTTGCCTAAGTCTCAAGAATGTCCCAGAAGCCCTCTCTTCATTTTCATCTCTGCATCCCTTACCTTAATTCAGGGTACCTTCATCTCACCCACAGACTCTTCTCAACGTTTTCCTAACAGACCTGTCCACTCCGGGTTACTGTGTATAGGGCAGGCCCAGACATTACAGAGCCACACTCCTTGTTTAATACCTCCCCGACTGACCATGTCCAAACTACCAGCTCTCGATGCATGGAAAGTCCTAGAATCCAAGAGCCTTCTCACATATCCACCCCAAACACACACACACACACACACACACACACACACACACACACACACACACACACACACACAGGCACACATTGTGCTTCTACAATGCCAAATTATGAGTAATTTTCTGCACAAGGTATGCTGTGGGCTCTCTCTCTCTCTCTCTCTCTCTCTCTCCTCCCTCCCTCCTCCTCCCCTCCTCCCTCCCTCCCTCCCTCCCTCCTGAGTGCTGGGACTAAAAGTGTACACCACTACTCCCAGCTATATCTTTTTAAATTCTCTTCTCATTGTCTGGAATGCCCTTGCCCCTTCTCCAGTCCCCACCCTAGAAAAGTAGGGTGTTGAAGGGGAAATCCTATTTGTATATTTTCAGTTAATAGTTTTGTCTGGGTATAATTTTTCTTTCTTTTTTCCCTTATTTCTCAGTTTGCTTTGAAATAAAACAACTCTTCCACAGCCCACACCGTCTTCCAGAGTTCATTGTTCCTCCCTCTGTGGCTCTCTACGTGGCTCTGTTATAGCATTTCAGTTCTTCTGAAGGGCAGTTATCCACTGTCAGAAGTCCTCGATATTCCTGAGTTCCAGATGCTACCCGATATGCAATTGGGGAGCGGCTGCCGCTAGCTGGCAGTGTTGGGGAGCATCCAAGTTGGTGTTCTTAGTTTACAGTGGCTACTGAAAGAAGGTCTTCACCACTGCAAGCCTGGATGAAATCGCCACAGAGGATAGCACAATGAGGAAAGAAAAACCTAAGCACGAAATCCAGAGCAGCTCACATTGACAGCATGGAGGAGAAAGTGCACCTGAGGAAGAAAGCCAAGAATCGGGGTAGCTCAAGCCAGGGAGTGTAGACAAAGCAGGGATGAAGCAGGGCAACCCGGCTAGGTAGGCCAAGTGAAAAGCAAAACAACAACAACAACAACAACAACAACAACAACAACTAAGAATTGATTATTCTACACAGAGATATGAGAAGCAGGTTGATGCTGCTAAGAGGAGGGGCTCACTTAGGATTCCCAACAAGCCTCTAGGATCAATACAGACTATTTTCTAGAGATGGAAGAGAGAGGTCCAGGAAGATGAGTATCAGCATAGACCACACAGCAAGGGCCTGCCTGGCAGGGTCATGCAATTCAGAAGTGCACCTTGCCTGGGAGGATCAGAAAAACCAGAAGAAACCTTTTACAGGAAGTTGGCTGGCTGTCAGGGAAGACCCTGGGATGTTTCTAACCTATTACACCAGAACTCTATCTGTCCCTGTTCTCAGCACAGTCTGCTGTACAGCTAGCCACAAGAAACATGTTCGAATCCTGCTCTTAGATGACGTCATAGATGCTTACCCGGTGTATGCTATGTGTGAGTGACTCAGTTGTGTGGACTGATTCATACCGGGATACAAGTGCATTCCTCACCAAAAGCCAGCCAGAGTTAGAGCAGCTCTGTCTTGTGGACATGTGCTAAGTGTTTTGTCCTGAACAAATATCTAACATGCAGATTCAATGTGGCCATTTATCTCCTGACAGGAAAAAAAAATCCGTGTTCTATTACTAAGGTATTAAGTACTCTTACCTATTCAGTAACTTTAAGCTGGGTACGATAGCTCGCACTTTAATGCCACCATTAGGAAGCTGAAGAAAGAGAGTTCATGTCTGTGTGTCTATCACAGGCTATACAGAAAGTTCCAGACCACCCTGGTCTATAGTGAGACCATCTCACACCCAAGGAAAAGATGCTGTTTCCTCCCTTAGTGTTGATGGGTGGTATAGTTCAATGTGCTCACATAAGGAAACAGCATGCTCAACAACTCCAACTTTAAAGAAATACTTAGATTTGGGGGAGTACAGATCTTTTCTTTATAAAATGGAAGGGGGGCATCAGATAAATACCAAACCTAAACAAAATATCAGCCAAGATGGAAACCCGCTACCTAAACAGAGCTGTGACTAACTCCCGGGAAAGAAACCGAGAACTGTTGAAATCAACTCTATCCTTCAGGGAACATTACCTTGTTAGTAACATAGCCAACCAGCTGATTCTAGGTGTTGGAAACTTTCAGGTGAGCTGGGCATGATGGCGCTCCCTTCAGTCCCAACGCTCAGGAAGCAGAAGCAGGTGAATCTCTATGAGTTCAAGACCAGCCTGGTCTGCAAAGTGAGTTCCAGGCCAGTCAAGGCTACAGAAAGAGACTTTGTCTCAAAAAGAAAGCAAATCTCAGAGCTCCCGGGTGTTAGCGATTTTACTTCCCCGGCCTCGCTCAGAACAAGCCTTCTGAAGCAGCCATGCCTGGACCTGCCTCTCTGTGGAATCTAGTGGGCAAACTCAGCTCCAGTGGAGCTACGACAGGGGATGAGAATTTATGAGCCCAGTGTTTGATAGAATGTGGGCACTTGCTTTAACTTTCCTTCTACATCTCGATTGCTGACTTATAACATTCTGAGCAAAGCTGGCAACCTGTGGTTAAATAGTTACAATAGAAATTACGTTCTGAGTATCCTCGGCTTCCTTATGAAGCTCTGTTATTAAAAGAAAGAAAAGAAATCCTTAGCTTTCTTTTTTTCAATTCTCTTAAACCCCAAGTATCCTACAATTCCCAAAGCCAAAATAACTGTTAAAAAAAATACAAGAGTTCTTTGCAACTTGTGGGTCCTACTCTGCTCTCCTTCTGTTCCAGGCCACAGCAAGCTCACCTCAAGGTCACTACCTATGATCAAGGATGATGGGAAATGAAAGTGGGAGTTCAGACATCAACAGTGCGCCATGTGCCCACAGGGGAACGGGTGTTAGGAGATGACACTTTTTTGCCTATCTTACACTACTGTTCCTTCAAATATCAAGAAATTATGTTTTAAGTCCTAAAATAAATATTTGTCTTTTGTTTGTCTTTTTTTTTTTTTTTAAAGCCAGGTTTCTCTGAAACTCTGGCTTTGCTGTAACTAGCTCTGTGGATCACCAGGCTGGCCTCGAACTCACAGACATTTACCTGCTTCTGCCTCCTGAGTGCTGGGATCAAAGGTCTATGCCCCCAATGCCAGGCTCTACCTGGTGCAATGTCTACCTGGGGCTCATCTCAACTCTGTCCGGCTCAGGGTACTGTCACGTCACACTCCCCCACACATCACATTGTACCACAAATAACATCTGTGGGATTAGTTCTCCCCACTGCTCCACTGTGCCACGGATCTGCCTGTTAGACACAGACCAACCAACTTATCACTGAGTGTCTGTATACGCAGTTTCTCCTTGTTCCTTTTTTAGCCAAAATAGATGGGCGGGAGGGGGACTTAAAAAAACAAAAGCTTAGTCCTAATGATGTAATATGATTCCTCGGACCGCTTTCTAGGCCAGTTTTTTATTATTTTTTTATTTACTCTTTTTCTTTCTTTTTCTTTTTTTTTTTTTTTCTTTTTTTTTACTCTTTTTTTTTTTTTTTTTTACTTTAACTTGACCCTATCTTTTCCCACTTAGGTTCTGACTCGGCAGTTAGACCACACCTCCCCTTAACAGTTGGGCCCTTGGGAGGCAAAGGGGTAAACCACAAAGTTTGGGGGGGTAGGCAAGGTCGCATACCTCTCCAACAAGAAAATACAAAGGGCTGAGTAACTGTACAAACTGCATGTGAGGTGAGCAACCCACCCCACCCCGCCCAACAGTGGCCAAATATAGAGTCTCTGGATTCTTGAGCTCAATCACAGTCCGAAGTCAGTATGCCAGTGACCTCATGAAACCACCGGGCATCAGTCAACATGTACAGGGGCTCCAGCAGTTTGAAAATGGTCCGTAGAGTTAGGGTCCTGATGCGCTCCCGCTGTCCCTCTCCTTCTCCTCCCTCCCCTTCCCCTTCCCCTCCCTCCCCTCCCCCTCCCTCCCCTGTCTCCCTCCCCTCTCCCTCTCTCCAAAGCTCGGGCTAGGGCAGTTTTGGCTTCACCTTCCAGCTCATCAAGGAAACGCTCCTGGGACATTGAGTAGAAAGTGTAACCATAAATAGCTAACACCAGGGCTCCGATGCCCAGGCTGGTCACGATGTTCCAGGTCTGCTGCTGTGGCAATGTTTTCTGCCACTGGGCAAGTTGCACCTGCCGCATAAACTGCAACTGCGCAGGGGTCAATTTCTCCCGGGACTGTCGATGCGCTGAGCGAACGGAGCATTTCCATTCTTAGCATCCAGAGGGTCACCAGCTCCAGGGGCCGCCATGTTGCTACTCCGCACCAAGCCCCTAGGCCAGTTTTTTAAAAACCTGGGAAGAGTGCTCATCCACAAAAGAAAGACTCCATCAGGAGGCTCTGGGCATACATGAGACTGTGTTCCACTGATGGAAAGAAAGGCTTTGGTAGTTTCCAGAACATTTCAATGTTCCATCTGATAGCCCCCTCCCCCTTTTAATCAACCTTTGAATATAACAAGTGCCCAGTCCTGGGTGGTTTATAGTCTGCCCATGGCTGGCAGGTAATGCCACATCTACCGCGAAAAGGCTGGTTTCCCCAGTACCTCCCCAGCAGTACACGGATGGAAATAGGGATTTTTTTTTTTTTTTGTGCAGCATAGAACTGAAACATAATCATATTATTATCCTAGACACCCATTAAATATGATTGAAAGAACGCCCATTGGAAGTCCTAAAAACCTTAACCACCAGTTTTACTTCTAAAATAAAGTAAACTGCCAAAAGTTCTGATAAAAGTGACAATTGATATTTCTAAGTGGTGGCGCTGAAATTTCCCTATAGCCGGAGACAAAGGGATTCTTATCCAGGTAAGTGGAGAAGCACCAATAAATTTAAGGTAGCTTACGCAAGTTAGCGGTAATGAATGCCATCCTCTGTTTTGTCATGAGAAAAGATCTTTCTGCTGCTAAAGGAGACTGATTTAGATTATGAATAGCTGTAGTGATTTGCAAAAATGGCTCCAGAGAGAAAGAATGAGGCCCCATATACTCATGGCACTTGAGGTTTCTGCCCTTTTTGTTGAAAATTAATTTGTCCTGTGGGTTATTGGATTCTAGCTCAGCCAATGTATATTGCTCAGTCATCACAAATTTACTTAAAATTTAGTGTGGCTGAAGTTCATTCAACAAGACAAAAGTCTACAGTCGAAAGCTTCTAAAAATCTCCTTTAAAAACTGGCTAACGGTGTAATTGAAAGTGCCGGGCTCTAAGTAGACTCACATAATGTTTTGCAGGTATCAATATATACTGTATTACAGTGCTCAAAATGGATTTTCCCTCTTGTTTTCCGAGGGAAAAAGCAGATAGAGAGAATTTATCATCCTTCGGTGAGGGGAAGGGGGCTTTTGGTCAAAGTGTCCACATTCCAAAAATCTATAAAACCCTGCACTGGGATTAGACTCGGGAGCACCTGTCACGATATCTCATTTGTTCACATACTTGTAAATTTTAAAACAAATGTTTTGAAGGAAAATAGACTGAGCAACTTCTACTTCTAAACCCCAAAGACGTTCTGGTGAACTCACCGACATGCTGGTCCCCTGCTCACCGACATGCTGGTCCGTTCTCTGCAGACAGCTCACGTCTGCCTCCTTATGCTGCAGGATAGGGATTCAGGACCAAGAGGCCAGGGTCCCAGGAGCCACACTTCAGATAGCACTGTGCAAAAGGACAATACCCCTCTACCTAACAAAAGCAAGTGGAGAAGAAAGGCAGGCATTGCTCAAGAGAGGCTTTCGTGAGAAGACGAACAGATGAGAATGTGGCATATGATGAAGAAATTGTGAGAAATAGCTTTTAGTTAACTCTTCCTTTAAAGTGATTTCCCTTCCTGTTGTCTGCTTCTCGTTTTTTTACACAGTTAGATATCCTTAGTACTTAAAACACACATAGATGTGTTTGGTAATCTTTTTTCCCCCTTTGAAATTTTAGATAAATGTCAAAAAACTTATTCGATAGTTAAAAATCACACCGGAGAACCTCCACTGTAATGAAGGCCGTGAGGGCTGCTCCTAATTAAATTAATGAGACACAGGTGGCAACAAACATTGTTTGTTCATCTCATTTACAGATGAAAGATCACTGGGTAACAAGACTGTGTGTTCCAACAAAATGTAGTGTTAGACAGTAATTAAGAACCAAAGGACATTAGGCTGTGTACGGTCATGAAGCTAAAAAAGCAAATGCTATTCAGAGCAATCTAAACCGTGGCGAGAGGAGGGGAATGAGAGCTTTGTTTCAGTTCTAAAACCTGATCTATAACAGACTACACAGCGGATCCACTCTCAAGAGAGTAGTTCATGGCTTGAGGCACAGTTGGGCAAAATGAGATCGAGTGCTATGCTGATTGCAACACTGTGGACCGGAAGTGTTATGTCAAAGGACAACCCCCCTTCCGGATCTGAAGACCCTTCGCACTTTTATCTAGGACCCCTTGTTCCTCTGAAGATTTATGGGCCTTGAAACAGATATGCATCTTATCTCTTACTTTCCGGATTCAAGAGAGTCGATCCTGAACACGCTCCTGATTGGCGTAATGTGGAATTGCAGATGATCTCAATTTTTTTTTAAGTGCTAAAAGCGAACTCTCGGGAGAAAGGAAAATGACTGTGCATGCAGGGGCGTTCGGGGGAGCATCTGCAGATAGCCCGGCCACCTGATCAGGGGCTGATACCGATCCCTTCGTCCTAACCGGTATCGGTCAGGTGTGATCCGTACACTCTTAACCAGGAATTAAAACTCTACGCTGCTGCTACTTTAATTGATTGATGCTAAAAGTTTAGAAAATACATCCTAACCCTCGATCACAGAGCGCCTTTAACCAAGCCTTCTCTTTCAAAGCAGCACCCTCAATTGAAACTGGCAGGGCACATTTTTAGCTTTCGAGCAGCTCTGTCATTCTACAAGGAATGTGTCTGCCACTTCACAGGACAGCTTGAGTTGAAAGACATGTACTTTGAATCAGAGAATCAATAGAACGCTTAATGGACAATTAGGAGACCAGCTGTAGGACTGTCAGAGCCCCATCTGTACACAGCTCCAACAGCCTGGACAGGGCGGGGAGACAACGTACACTGCTCCAGGGCACTGGCCCTGGGACAAAGCCTCCCTCTCAGCTCTCATTTAATGTGAATATAGTGTTCTTTTTTCATTACAAATTTTAACACGTGTAGAAAATTATGGAAATTGCTTAAGCCATTTGTCAACTTACATCATGTGAATTGATCAATAAATTTCACGACTTTGTTGTTAATGTAGATAAATTTTGGCATTTAATTAAGCACTAGTGAAAATGTGGCCACTTTTCATTTCAGCAGATGCATTTGTAATACAGAACTACAGGGGTAAATACAACCCAATCAGGGGTTATCGCTAAATATTTATAGACAATGTAGCAATTCCCAAAAAAAGACACAAAAGATCTCTACAATGAAACAATTGCTGTGTGCAAAATCCAACCTGAGTCCTGACGGAGTCTACAGGAACTCTGAGCAGAATCTCAACCTTGTAACTCCGCTGAAGAACTGCTTGTGGTTTTCCTTCATAATTCTGCCTGTACAGTACATTTATACTCCGTTGAAATAATTTCAAATTCTCTTCGCAGAATGACTCTAAATATTAAAAGACGGTTCTCTAAGTTTGTAGACATGTATTAATATTTCCATGTTAAAATAAGCCAGTCCTTTTTATATTTCTGTTAGAGCTGGAGTCTTCTCTGACTGAAGAGAAGGGAAGTCTCAGGGTGCTAATTTCTTGAACATAAACATGATTTTGTTTGCAAGGCTGGTCAAGAGGCCACTGGGGTGGTGGAGACAAGATGCCGGACAATAGAAATGGCAGGGGGAACTTTTTAGGCTTCCTCTCTATGACCTGAGGGGCCCCAAGATGAAATCCTTGTTCCCGACTGCCAGAAGCCCCATAGCCTTAACCCTCCGTGGCGGAGTCTGACATGATGAACTGCTGTATCTCATTTGGGGGGGCGGGGGGACAGACGTCTCTTGGTGATTCTGCTGCTGCCTTCAGGGAAAGGGGGATTGAGAATCACATGGCTGTCTTTCCAGCAATCCACCCCATAACGCAGTTCCCACCATTGTCTGCAGGCTTTCGGCAGGAGGCTTGGTTGGCTGGGCAATGACTGCGTTTGCAGAGAGAAGCCGGCATGGTGCCTGTGTGTAAATCCTTTGTAAGTATTTACAAAAAAAAGTTTAGGGAATTCAAAGCGGAGCTCTCAGTCCTGTTTTTACAATGCCTCCATGTCAAATTGGCCATCATGGCTCCAGCAGCTTGGCACTTTCTGTTGTTTTGGCAGAGCAGGACCTAGTCAGAGATGACTCTCTAAATCCAGACTCTAATAGAGAAATGAGAATGAAGCAGCCAAGGAGAAAATGGATAGGGTCTTTTTTGCAGAACAAAATTACCCATCTAAAGTCCCAGCCAAAATTCTTTTTCTGGAGCAATCATGTGCTCGCGTTTCTTTTTATACTGAAATTTAAATTTCCTAGGACTCGAAACTCATTTTTACACACCTGAAAGAAAAAGAGGCGGGAACCTGCACCCCAGCTCTGACACAGGCAATTAGGAATCCTCTGTAATCTCCGAAATGAAGGATTCGTGAAGTCATAATACAAGCAGTTTTCCTGAGTAATGTACCTCTGAGACTTTGAGGGAAACTGAGGGAAAACACTCTTGCTTACGTTGTACTAAAGAGATCCTGTCATTTGTTGAGTATTTTATGGGGACACTGAAGAGTCAACAAAGTTAAGGCGTTGTCGTAAAAGAAACATTAAGATTCCCCTAAACTCAAGGTTTCAGAAGATTAAAGATGGCCGCTTCTCCCAACAGTGAGTGCCATCCCTTCCCTTACACCTGAGTCTGGCCTTTAGAATTGTTTTCCCAAACTGTTTTACAGCGAAAGAGGCATTATGCTTATCCTAGCCCAAACCTTTAAAGTCCTGGAAGCTACTGTTTTGGCATTTTTCAGAGCCAACTGTTAAGCTGGAGAAACATCTAGGTGGACTATCACCTGAAGAGAGGTCACTTGGAAATGATGAGACCACTTTGCAAGTCCAAGCACCCACACTTCCCAAAGAAGACAGCTGGATGAGTAACCACAGCAGCAAAGCCTCATAACTGAGCCCACCCAGCCCACAGGATCATGAAGAGGAGCAACTTGTAAGGTTAACAGAGTGCATTTGTAAGAAGGCATAGGGCTGGTGAGTCACAGACTTTTACATTCCTCACGCAATCCCTCAGATGTTGACAGGGAATAACTAATGTGTTCGGAAATTACACAATATGTTATACTTCATTTTGATTTATTCTACAAATACAGATGTCCTAACACTGTCATGGGTATTAAAAGAAAAAAAAAAAAGAAAGACAGAAGACAGTAAGTTTAGGGGAGTTTTGTTTCACACAATCAATAACTGAAACTTCCATTCTTTCTCAAATCCCATGTTCCTTTTGAAAGTGTGGTGGCTGGAAACCGACACCCACACTCCTATGCCTCTTGAAATAAGAACCCAACAAGAACTGGAAGTCAAGATGCAAACTGGCGGGGAGGAGGGCAGGGATGCTTTTGAAAAGATGCTTAGGTTAATTCTCTCTTCTATGGGCTCACTCTCCATGCTCAATTCCCCAACTCTACATCAACGCTCCAACTGGGTACCAAAGAAAGGAGTTTCTGAAACAAGAATACCATCCACTCTCAGGAGTGTGGGCTTGAAAGTCAACCAACGACCCACTTTACTTAAAAAGAATAGCCTTTTTCTGAGATGCTAGCAAATTGGTGGCTATTTGTGCTGGTAATATTAAAATTGCCAAACAAGAACTAAATTGTTCTTCTTGCTGTTATTGTCTTGAAAGGTTCTGCATTTTATTTCTGGGCAAACCACATACCCAACTGAAATGTGACCAAGTCTGCAGGTTAAAACTGTTGAACTCCATCCGGTACGATTGATCAATGACCATGATTAACTATAAACCTTCAGACTTGCAGAGTGAATCCTTCCAGACCCAACTTTGTTCTCCTCCAGAGTCTTCACAGGGACTTGTACCTGATTTTGTAAACAGTTTTCATTCAAATCCATTGACGAATAGGACAGGTTTGCTTTTGTTTCTTGGCCTGGAATCGCTGGATTCTGAAAGTCTTGTGAGAAGCAGAGTCAGGTGTATGGTGTGCGGTGGTAGAGGGGAGGAGAAGAGGAAAACTAATCCCTTTTTAAAAGATATTTTTGTTGTATTTGTATTGGTGTTTTGGTACACGTATGCATGCATGTCAGTGGCACACCTGATGCCCACAGAAGCTAGGAGATGGTACTGGATTCCCTGGTGGTAGAGTTACAGATGGTTGTGAGTCACAATGCAAGTGGCTGGGAACCAAACCTGTGTCCTCTGCAAGAATAGCAAATGTTCTTAACTGCTGGGCCGTCTCTCCAGCTCCAGAAACTACTCATTAAAATAAATTTTCTGTGAGCTACATGGACAACATAGACCAACAGAGCAGCCCTGTCATAAACAGGTGCATAACTTCAACAAGAATAATTTTACCGTTGGGGACTGAGCGAGTTGAATAATTTTTAAAATTCCTTTAAAACTCTGCCACTCTCAAAGGCATGCCATTGTGTTTCCAGCTGCCCTAATTAATCCCTTATTGCAATCACCTTGGTACTAATCCAAAATTCCTTCTCTATTGCCCAAAGGCAGAAATGAATATATCCTTAATCTAATATTTTAGCTCTAATAATCTAATATTCAAAAACCAAGATGATTGTGTGAGACTCTTCCTGTGAGGAAGCATAATCGTGACCCTTTTCACTCCTCTGTGCCACAAGAGGCTACAAGAACTATGACCGTTTGTCTTTACCGTGAGGTCTCCAAGAGTTCACGGCAAGTTAGTCCACACTTTGCTCGTGGGAAAGACCCCGAGAGGAACTGAGAAAAGGTGACGGCTGCAAACCCACTTGTTCCGTGTTGTGTCTGATACTGAAAATGCTGGCGCTGGAAGTGAGTCTGAACTTCAGGGTGTCTGGGCAAAACACTGAAAATATCCACCTGTGTCTAGGAAAGGAACAATGTGGTTCACTGATTCCAGAAAACCTCAATGTGGTCATTTCAGCCACAGGTGGAGTCACCAGATGTGGGACTGAACCCTGCATGTGTTATTCCCCAGCCAAGTATTCTTGGGCAATCTTCTTCTTTTTTTTTAAAGATTGGTTTATTTATTAAGTATGCAGCTTTTTGCCTGCATGTATGTCTGCAGGCCAGAAGAGGGCACTAGATCTCATTACAGATGGTTGTGAGCCACCATGTGGTTGCTGGGAATTGAACTCAAGACCCCTGGAAGAGCAGCCAGTGCTCTTAGCCTCTGAGCCATCTCTCCAGCCCATTCGGTAATCTTCTTAACCTAAGCCTCCATGTTCTTCCTTAGAAAGCACAGATAGTGTAACATGACAAAGTGCCTAGGTTAAACACTCAGTACGGAGCCCAGATCAGCAAGAACAGAACAGATTATACACTATGTAATAACTGTACGATTAAATAATTAGGATATGAGCATCAGCAGAGCAGGAGCCCTGTCTGATTCATTTTTTTCCTCAAGCACACAGACATGATATCTAAAGAAAGATTCTTACTCTAGCCAGTGTCTCTACATTATTTTAACAGTGTTACACTGTTTATCTCACAGAAATCGCTTAGTTTGAGCTTTATATCTTTTTACCTCATCTGCTCATACTAATAGGCAATAAGTCACCTAAAAGAGGGGTGGGGATGTACACAGGCTGACAGTAAGTTAAATCCTATGAGCATGAACTAATGGGACAGGAGACTTAGAAAGAAGGCAGTTTTGGAAGCTGGACTCGTCAAAGCTACTACCTTGGCAACAGACTTTGCAAAAGCTTTCTTATAGAACCAAAGACCTTGTGTTTTAAGAGACCTGTGGAGTTGTTATAACTCAGTTTGGTAAAGAGAAAAACTAAGAGAGGTTCTGGTCTACTTACGACAGGTCAGTCAGTGACAAACAAAACAAAACAAACAATAACAAAAACCAAGCCCCTCAGAATTCACACTTCTACAGTTCTTCATTCATTGTTCCATTATTTACCATATATTCCATTATTACACACATTCGTCTCTCACATTAAGAAAAAAATGTAGTCAGTGTTATAAAGCATTATTAGAAAACAAGGTTTATAACACATCGTTTCATGCTTTCTTCAAGGAATTCAAATTGATTTTGGAATACACCAGAAGATCCATGATCAAAGGCCCGTAACCTTGGCCAGCAAAACACTGCAGCCCATGTTGAAGACTTAAGTCAGGTTCACTTCCATAGGATTGCACATGCGGTGCTGTGGACAACTGCTAAGGGTGATCCTACTCCAGCTCTAATTGTATCTGACAAGTCCTCACCAGCCAAGTCAGCCAGTTCAGTTGGTCTCCTCATACAATAACACAAAACCAAACAAAAACACCTGTGCTCCAAAATAAGACTACTGTAGAGCAGACTTTTTTTTTTTTCCCCCCGGAGCTGGGGACTGAACCCAGGGCCTTGCGCTTCCTAGGCAAGGGCTCTACCACTGAGCTAAATCCCCAACCCCTGTAGATCAGACTTTATCCAATTGTAATTGCTATCACCGTCACCGTAGTCACCATGGCTATTAGCAGAGCTAATGCCAAGTAAGGAAGGGGCAGGAGCCATTTTGAGAAAAGTTGCATAGAGGAGGCTGAACCACACATGAAACTGCTATGAAGGACATTTTCTCAGGAGCTAAGAACACACACGTGACATGACCGCATCGGAGCCATGCTGTCTCTGTCATCTTTTTCCACTCCTACTTCTGCAAGCAACAAGATAAGAAGTGCACAGAGGCCATCCACTAGCACTGTCACAGGCCTAGTCTGGGCTGAAACTTGAGTGTCTTGCTTTTGTTCTGAGGTTAGATGGACTGAGTGACCTAAGAGCTTCCACAGTTCTAAATCTTCACCTTTGGTGAGCTTGTGGCTTTAATGAGTTTTTTGAGATTCTAAAAGACACTCTGCCAAGATGCAAACAATTATAACAGCTTCAGTGCCTTTTCCTTGTAAGATAAACACATTAAGAATGTATCCTTGATTCTTGTGACAAGCAGGGTCACCAGAGCCATCAAGGTCTGTCTGTAGCTTGGGAAAAAAGCTAATTTGAGTAAGAGATATGAGTTTGGTTCCATTTTCATTGCATATCAGACAATTTTAATAGATCATAGTTCTTCAGAACTTGATATGTATACAGGCATTAAAGTGTATATTAGAAGTATATTAATACAACTCTAATTCAACACATTTAATTCTTAAATGCTACATATACTTGTTTAATCTCCCATTTTAAAAGTAGAAAAGGTTAGATTATAACATCAGGTTAGCTCTCTTTGAAGCAGGTAATAATTAAGTTGATTCACTGTTGCAATTACTGTCAAATCCCCCTTAATTACCAGAGACTTTATAGCGGCTTCATTACACGTCTGCCATAATGCATTGTGGCCCTAAGGAGAGGTGTCGCAGGAAATTCTGCATAGCATGGATAATTCTAACCCGAGGTTACAGCTTCCAGCCAAAGCTCCCACACTGAATTTATCTTTTTTTGACATTTCTCTCTGTTACTTGAGCAGTTAAACTGAGGTAACATCACTAAAACACCTACCAAACTTTAAAAGTTACAATTGATTTCTCCACAGCCATTTAAAACAAAACAAAAAGAGAGGGGGTGGGAGAGCGTGAAGGATGGAGAAAGGATAAGTTAGCCATCAATTACTGCCCCCACAATCATTCCCTTCTTTAATGATGTGGCGTTCAAATGGACATCGAATCTACATACGTAAATCAGACCTGTGCCTCCTCATACTCCCCCTTCTTGTGGATATCTTTTAAAAGATGAAGACAAAATTTTAACCGAACTCTAACAGATAATTCCAAAGAGAAAAATTTTTTTAATTTATTAGTGATTTTTTACAACTAATTTCTGGGAAAAGTAATCATTAAAATACCGAAATCATTTCGAAGTTTTCCCAGCACTGCTTGTATTCACTGGAAAAATCTTTACAAACCTTAGCCTGTGAATTGAACGAAGTTCAAAACAGATACCAGAATGCCTCTCAAAGATTCTTTTCTTTAAGGCGAGGAATTCGCCCCACAGAATATGTTCGGTTCAGAAGGGGCCTCAGTGTTGATGACACTATCGGCATCTGTGTTAACAGCTAAGGGCCTGGCTTTGTACAGCAATACAGTTATTAAATTTCTCCAGAGACCATGACTCATTAATCAAATATTCATACATCTCTGTAAATACAAGCTGAAACAGAGAATACCCTCAGAGCTGGGCATCCCAACACAAGTGCGCTTTCATGTAACTCTGACAAAACCCTGAGAACATGTGGTCATGTTTTGCATTTCTAATGTACTATGTACTCTTCAATACTTCATTTCCTAAAAACAGAACACAAGCGATCTTACTCATTGCAAGTGTTAGACGGCCACAATTAAAATGACTCTGCTATTGCTTCATAGCGTCTTTTTTTAACCGAGGACGGTGAATTGGTTCTTCTGTTCTTTGTTTACCATCAAACAAGTAATTTTTTCCCAGGCGGATGAAGAAACCCAGGGCCATGCTTCTATTAATACAAGAATTTGTATTAGCATAGAAAACAACAAATTGCTACTTAGACAAGGAAGGCCAAATGGCTTAACGTATTAGCAGACATGAACTTGCTAAATTTTGCAAAGCCCTGGGTCTGTTTTGTGACACCGGGTGTTTCCTCACTTTGTACAGTAACAAAAGGTCTTCCCTTTACCAGTGTCTGGAAAACTGGGGTCTGAGAGCCAGCCACAGACGAGAAAGCACAAATGTTTCTTCCTAAGGCTGTTAGGATCAGACCCTTACCTCAGGGTGGGCAAGATGGGCCATGGAAAAGGGGAGAAAGGAACTTGCAATGTAAACCCCGCCCCTTAGCACACAACTTGCTTTCCCAAAACAGGGGTTGGGTTCTCAATGCTGCATAGAGAGAAACAATTCTCTCAAGAGCACCTCATCCAGTCCATCCATCCCAGCCAACTGCTCACACTGCCTGCTCTTTAACTCACGATCCCCCTAGCTTAGGCCCAAGACTATTCTCCACCACCAAGTTCTTTACCCCATCTGGTGTAGTCCTCCTCCACCACCCATATGCTGAAAGATCCCTGAAGAGAGACCCTTACTCAAGTCTTGGGAAGTCTCGGACCCCAGACACAGAGAGACCATTTTGGATGTAATATGCAAAGGCGAGGTTTATTACGGAGATCTATTATGGAGATCTCCGGGCCGACACGTATCCCACGCAGGACTCAGAGGTGTCGACCCTGAGTGGCTGGGAGAAGGGCTTTTTAAAGGAAGAAGTCACAAGCTCCAGGAGATGGGGGGATGTCAGAAGGAAATGCCAAAAATGTCACAAGGGGAAACTCTCAAAGTCACAGGATTGTCCTCATGATAGTGTTTTATGGTCAGCTAGTTCCTGGAGCAGGGCTATTGAGGCTGGAGGAAGGTCAGGTCTCCTCATTGTTCCCAAAGCAGGCCTTTTCTTTGTCCTTTTGGGGTAAAAGTTTGTTAGAGTTGATGAAGCTCCAGCACCTGATAAACATCTGGATAGGCTTGGCTCCGTCTCCCCGGAACTCTATCTGCAGGACACAAAGACTAGAGCAGTATACAATAAGGACTTGGACAAACATCACAGGGGTAGGGCTTGTTGGTTGATAGCAAAAAAATGAAAGATCTCCGTAGGGAGACCCTCCCTCAAGTATCGAGAAGTTGAGGACCCCAGACACACGGGAGACCGATCTTGAATGTAATACACAAAAGGTGAGGTTTATTACAGGGCTCATTACTCGTTTACTCACTTCCGGAGTCATTCGGAGGGCCGGTGAATGAGTCAGTACCTGATGCCCTGGAATTTTTAATTTTCTTATCTGCCTTAAGACGCCATCTCTCAGTGCCACTTGCTCTCTCTAGGTTGCTCCTCCATCCCTCGGCATGTCTAACTCACTATGGTGTGGGGACACCTAGACTCAGTGGTGGAATCAGGAGGGTTTAAATTCCAGGTCTGCAAAGGAACAGGCATTTGAAGGCATTCCACTTTGTCTATGAGAATGGAGATGAAGTGATCTGCATTTGTGAAGAATGAAGTGGGTGTGGGTTTTATAACACACAGTGCACGGCAAATCGTGCCGGGGCCACAGTCCTTCACTTCATATTCTATCTCTTCAGGCTGATTCCAACGTTTCCTTTGTCTGAGGATGCTAAGTCCTTCCCAAACTTACCCAACAGATTCCTCCTAGCGTTAAGTCCCTCGGGTGAGCATGGCTTTGCATATCCATCTCCAGAGGCTGCTGGCTCCACCATCACTCTGTGCCTTTTCCTGTGGAGCTCATGACACCCTACTCTTGTGGTTTGCCCTGGAGTCATCTGCATTTTGATGCTAATTCCACTGCCCCAAGGACTGCTGCCTAGTCACATGCTCAGGACTCAGGTGACTTCACCAGAACCTTCTCCCCATTGAATTTGTAAAATACAGGTGAGGGGCAGGTACAGGATAGAAGGAGGCCTGTCATTGGATGAGAGGAAGGATGTGCGGGAGAGAAGTTTGAAGGAAGAGGAGGAGACTGGAATGGAAAGAAGGAAGAGACAGGAGGGAGAGGGAGAGGACCCGAGAGACAACAGCGGAGGCTGACGTTAAGATTCTGCTCATTTACAGGTTGTTATTAAGTAAATCTTCTTAAGGGATGGATGGTACTGGGCTTTGTATGTTTAAATGGGCAATTATATTTTATCAATTGGATCTAAGGTTATTGTGTCGTGTGTTCTTTTATGTGATGGTTTGAGTGTAGGAAAGTGTACAGCGGCTGGAAACACTGGGCCACCGCCGCGGAGTTGGGATGTGTTTCCGCCAAGATATCTAGCAGATACCTGGGGCACTGTGGTGCCGGACCTAGTGGGGGATAAAAGACAACCATACATTTTTTATTTTTTATATTTTTACAATAACACCCTACCACCTACCACACCCTAGCTCTGCCCACCAGCCTCAAGTCTGCTCTTCCAGGATGACACTTTCAATGGCTTCCACTTCTCAAAACTTCCTATGGGATGCCCCCAGAAAACATTTCAGTTCAAATGAAAATAAATGTATGATTAAAGCAAGCTGCTCAGTACTTTAAAAGTGTGATATATAGTAAAATATCTGCTTCTTTACTAACACATCAATAAATCCAAGCAACAGCCTTACCTTAATTTCAAAGATATCAATTATTTCATGCATTAACATGAAAACATCGGATTCCCATCTGTGACAAGGTTAGAGTTAAGCTGATGACACTGTACTTTGCTTCTGACATTCCTAATAAGGAAATTTGCAAAATAAAATAAATTCTATGTCTCAAGTGCATGTTAATGGAAATATAGATGCAGATCCCTGGGGACTATTTGGAGGTTCATTAAGAATGAAATGCATTTAGTGACCTGTATACATTCAGTAAGAGAGCCCACAGAATCTGTAGACTTACACCTACGTAAAACCATAGAGAAGGGCTGCGGACTCTTCCAGTTTTCAGTTTTCTGGGTTAATGTGTGGAGACTAAACTTCAGTTCTGATTTCCATCCGTTGTTTCTTCACAGTACCCTTCCCTCTGTGTCTTCTGCCCTCTAAGCCCATACTGCAGCCCGGGCCTCACAGCCCCAGTCGTCTGGCCTCCCTCACTGCACATAACTGCCTGCCTCATCACTTACTGACGCCACAGCGGTTCCCTGTGACTGTCCATTCCCAGCCAGTGTCAAAGCGGCCACACACACCTCCAAAGATCCTATGGGATGACTCTTCCCAGCCTCACTGCCATTTAGAAAGCATGCCTATGGACCCTGAGTCTGGGTATTTACACTACATTTTTAAAAAGATTTTTATTTTTATTTGACTGTCTGTATATATGTGTGGGAGGGGCTTGTGCACATGAATGCAGTGACCATGGAGGCCAAAAGAGGGCATCAGATCCCACAGCCAGACTTAGAAGCTGTTGGGAGCTACCTGTCAATGTGGGGGCAGGCGCCAAACTCTGGTCCTGTGTAAGAGGGCATTCTTAACCACAAAGCCATCTTCTCCAGCCTCTGTGCTAACAATTAACTCATTTCTGCCTACAAACAGCCATATTTGATTTTTTTTAATTTATATCAAAGGTCACTCCTTCCATGAAGGTTTTTCTAATTCTATAACATATGTTAGCTCTATTTTGGGACAAACCATCGTCTTACCCTATAGAATTTCTAATATGCCTGTTTTGGGGGTCCAGTTCCGTGTGTCTAGTGTCCACCCTTAAGTACATTTCTAACGCCTGTATCCCGACACCAATTCAAAATAAATCACTTCAGTCCTTTCAAAACTGAAGTCAGACATTAACGACGGTGGATCACATGTTTAGCACTTATCGATCAGCTTGGCCAGGCATTTTCCGCACTGAAACTTCACACACCCCTGGCTGTGACTGTGCCTGCTTCTGCAGCTGTTAATATTCCAGTTAATACACGTTAAACAGCTGGCTCGCGGCCATGCTTCTACTAAGTGTCGAAGAGACAGCTGAATGAGCCAGTGTGTCACGGGCCGCTCTGCCATCTCTCCTGTGGAATGCTGAAAGCTTAGCAAAATGAATGAATGAATGAATGAATGACAAATAAGTAAATATTCCTTTAAAAAAAAATCATACTAACAGCACTAAGTCAATTAAGAAAGCAACACTTGTGAAGCTTGGTTCTAAGCAAATGCTCTCTGACAGTGTAATCTACCAGACTATGGTGTCCTTGTGCAATACGTTTTACTTTCTAAGCATCTGCCTTTAGTGTTTGGGATCACTTTTATATTATGAAAAAGCTCAATAATATTCTATGTTTTTAAAGTAGATATTGGGAAAAAAATGAGGAAATTTTGGCAGAAATCGGCAAACTCCTAAACTAGGAAAATATAAGGATTAAGAATTGTCAAGGCAGCTGGGTGTGGTGGGCGTGTCTATAATCACAGACTCAGCCTGAGCAGAGATGGAGCCTGGGTAACAGTGGCATGCCCTAGGCCAGCATAAGTTACGTAGTGAGACAAGAGACAGGAGGAGTAGGGGTGGGGACAGGGAGAGGAAGGAAGGGGGGAGGGCGAAGAGAGTAAAACAATAAAGGAAGGAAGAAAGAACATGGACAATCTTGAAGAGTCCTTTCAACAGTGGGGCTCACACACGCCACAGCCAGAGGCCAAGGATGAATCCAGATGTCTACTTCAGAGCAAACAAAAATCAGCTCAAAATGAATACAATGTAATAAAATTATAAAACCACTCTTTTTACCACAGGTTAAGAAATAGGACCCCAATAGCACAGACGGAGGGTTAGACAGAACACAGAGAAATGAGACTTGGATTACAAGTGGAACTATTTTGTGTTCTTCCTCTGCTATGCCCCCCCTCCATTCGGTCCTTTGTCACGGGACCCAAAGCAACGGGGCCAACTGACCATGGGCAGAAACCTTTATCAGGAAAATAAGACAATCGTAGATTGAGAGGAGAAGTCCAGAAATCATACAACTGGTAAATAACTTAGACCCAGGACATGGAAAGAGCCCTTACCACTCAGTAACACAGTGACAAATGACCTAGCTTAGAAATGAGCAATCAACATGGATTTCCTCTGTGGCGTAGGAGAACTGAAAAGCACACAGCAGGATGCCCAACGCTGTCACTAACTGGGAAAATCCAGGAGGGCGAGGTAGGGGAAAGCTGGAAGGCCCCTACCTCAAACATCGCTGTACCTATCCCGGAAAGCATTTTGGTAATTCTTCAAATAGTTAAACACACATTTCCCCACATTATTAGCAATTTCAACTCCTAAGCATATGCCCAGGAGAATCAAAATATACGCCTACATAAAATCATGGGCATGGTTGGTCGTTGCACCATATTGATAGAGGCCAAGAAGTATAAATAATACAAACGTCAATCAGTCCGTGAATAAGCAAAATGTGATTTATTGGTCTACAGGAATATTATCCAATCACAAAAGGAAGGCAGTGCATGAGCATGTATAAAAAAAGAAGAAAAAGTCGGGCTAAACGAAGAAATCAGAAGAAATACCCAAAAGAGGTAAATTCATATAAATTGGCAGCTGTCAGGCTGGGCGACAGAGAACAGAGTAAGAGCAGGCCCAGAGCTCCTTCTCAGGATAATGAGCACGAGCTGGCGTCCACACTGCTGATCATCACAGCTCTGTGACTACATTAAAAAAAACAAACGAGGTGGCCGGTGAGATGGCTCAGTGGTCACCAAGGTGACTGCCTGGGTTTGATCCCTAGAGCTCACAAGATAGAAGAAACAAACCAACTCCTGTAAGTTGTCCTCTGACATCCACCCGTGTACAGTTGGCCTCATGTAATCACACACATACAACATGTACATACACACGTACATGCACACACACAAAGGCACACAGAGATAATGCTAACAAAACTTTAAACCCATAGAACTGTGCATTTAAAAAACCAATGAGTGTCAACACACAAGTTAAACACAACAAAGCTGTGGTTTAAACCCACACCTTTAATCCCAGTACTTAGGAGGCAGGACCAGGCAGATCTGTGAGTGTTCTAAGCCAGCCTGCTCCACACAGCCGGTTCTAGGTCAGCCAGGGCAACAGAGTGAGAACCTGGCTATAAAAAAAAAAAGAGGTGTGGGGCGGGTGGAGGGGGCTGTTGTTTAAAAAAGAAAACCACCTGTGAGCCCCGAGATGGCATCTCACGTCACTGTGATGACACTCTGGTTGGGGAACTAGCCCCATAGGACAAGTGTCCACTTGGTCCCAGCCACTCTTGGGAGGCACTGCAATCTTTAGGAGGCGGGGTCCAGCGGAGAGAAATTACTTTGAAGAGGATATTATGGTGTGACCCTCTTCCCTTCTCTTTGCCCCCACCATGCACCCCTGCCCTGATACGTTTACTTGATCACAGGTCTAAAAGCAACAGGGGCAGCTGTGAATAGAAACCTCCCGAACTATGAGCTAAAATAGGCCTTTCCACTTTTTAAGTTGATTGTCCCGGGTATTTTGTGACAGCAATGAACTGCAAACTCAAATGAGTTCAATGAAAACTCTTACCTGGGACTTAGATGCACTTTGGCTATATGTTGCCAGCTGCACCGCCCCCCACCGTCTCCACCCCCGTAACCACCTTAAATCACAGACTACACAATTTCTGGATTTTATTACCAGTTATTTTGTAACTATGTCATGAAGACAGAAAAATAGGAGTGATAAAACTACTGGTAAGAAATGCAGATCTCACAAATCTAATTAATGCACAGACAGAAATAATCGTCCTCTGTGAAATGCTCAGGCGAATGTATATCTACCTTAAAGCAGACAAGTATTCGTGCCCCTGTGCAAAAGAATGAGAAGAGAATGAGTTACCGCTGTATCAAGATCGTGTCAAGCCTATATGATTAAAAATAATTTGAGTTTCAAATATTTTTAAATATTGTAAATTCCCTTTTACAATATTTTAAATCTTCTTAAACTATTATTTTAAAACATCTATTACTCAGGCCCTTCAGATTCAACTGTCTCAAGTCTTTATGGGAACAAATTTTATGCAAAAATAGGAGTGTCTCTGAGTGTAGACATGGGCTAGCAGCCAGAAGGGCTGTGGCTAGGAAGCGGTCACAGGTCACAGGTTACAGGAATGAACAGCATGCAAGCCGAAGGTTAAAATAACGCTACCAAGGAAATAAACACGAGAGGTTGAGCACATGGTGGCCCCTTCACCAAGAATAAACAGATTAATCGAATAAAAATCCAAGTTCAAGCGACTGGATATGCTTCTGTGATACAGTGAACGTGACATACGAAGATGGAAGGAACATGTTTAGGCAGCCAGGGGTGGGTGTGTTTTCTCTTGCGTTATCTATTAAATACAGTAAATGAATGCACATGCGCAGTCGCTCCCCACTGAAACTGCTGTGCAAATTCCTCTCCACAGCAGGCTTTCCCACCCAGCCCTGATCCCTGCATCCTTTTGCTGTGTTCTAGTGCAAGCAAACTGATCTCAACATTGCCAAGAGAAAAGCAGGCCCTGTGTAAGCACAGTGCTCATGCCAGGGAGCAGGGGGCCTCTAATCCTAACGCCTCTGCCCAACATGGCCTTGGGGGGAAGAGGTATGCTTTCACTCTCATGGAAAACAAGAATCTCTTCTTTCCAAGGAACTGCTCTTCTTGTGTATTCTCTGTTGTCGGGGAGGGAGCCAGCCTTACAGGTCACCTATGCCCTTGCATAAGCATGCAAAGACCAAAAGACACTAGGCGCCCTGCTCTCCCTGTCTCTCTCAGCCAGTCTCAGACAGGGTTTCTCACTAAACCTGAAGCCTGCTCTCTTAGTGCTAGCCAGTAAGTCTCAGGAATCCTCTGTCTCCACTTCCGTCTAGCACGTGGGATTTGGGGATGCAAACTCAGCTACTAGGGACTGTACAGCAAGCCCTCTTACCGTGAGCCAGCTCCCGCCCCTGCTGCCTTGAAGTCTCTTGCCTAGTTTCTATCCTAGCCGTTCTTTAAATGTAGTTTCTGCCTCAGCGTGTGTCTGCTTTAATAACACATTTAGTGATTCTATTTTTACAAACTGTTTCTTCATTATCTGTCCTCCCTCTTGTTTCCTGGTTGTGGAAAATCCTTTATAGTTTTTTTTCTTTTCTTTTAAAGCTTCCACATGAAAACACCTCTATGTCAAACCCAAGCTACTCTTGGTGATCTGTAATAAACCATGGCAGTGAGACTTCTCTGAGGTAGAAGGGGGAAACTGCGGTTCTGACTAGAATAAAGTGCTTTCTGGCAAGGAATAATAGAGGTTAACTCTATTATTAGGTTAAATCTATTAATAGAGATCACTAAAAAGCAGGTTTCTTACCCAAAATTGGATGGATTGCACAGGTAAGTCATTTTGTTGCTTTCTGTTTTAACATCAACCACTCTAGAGTCAGAGTTCGCATGCAAGGTTGTGTTTGCCACACACAATAGTGGCAAATCCCAAGGTTAACACACTCTAAAGTGATCTGAGTTTCAATCTTCTGAGATTACCTTCTCACTAATACAGATTTAATGGGATTGGTTTAATGCAACACAAGGAAAAAGAACACCTTGGAGTAAATTTTTGGAAATATATTGTAAAAGATCTTTTCATTTACTTATTCATTCATTCAGTCCGTAAAGTAGGACTTTCAAAATTGCCTGCTGGTGGTTAACACACTGACAAAAATAAAAACCAAAAATAAAAAAATAAATCAATTCATAACATCAAGCCTTTAAAAAAAAAAAAAAAGGAAACCTTTGTTAAACATGGTATCAAAATTTGGCTTTGTAGGAAGGTCCTCTCTGAAATATAACTGGTGAAATCTAGTATCCTTAACAGGAGACTCTCTCCCATCAGGACTCTAACTTAGAATCTTAGAATGTTCCTTGGAGGAGAGCACTCCCAAGCCTCCCTGCTTGGCTGTGCTTCCTGTCTTACGGAACTTTAAGTCTGTGTTCAATGCAAAGTGTGAGGACAGGATGCACAGGGCTTCCGTCCTGATCCTAACGGTTCAGCTGCTTCCATGGTGAAAGTGTAACCTAGCTTCTGCTGGTCCTCAGATGAGGGCAAATCAGTACTGCTCTTACCTCCCACCCACACATCTACTCACCCCCACACACCACTGAATACACTGTAGATGCATATCATTACCTCAAAGTTTCTGAGTCTAGACACTTAGTCTCTGCCAGATGGATGACTGTGTTGTAAGATGTGTTTCTTTTGACTACACAATCCTGAAACAGTATTTTAAAACAGAATTCAATGTCAAAAGCGTGCTAGCCCCTCTCTCCTTACCATTCTCCAGGTAGGATTTTGTTTCATTCCAATATTCTACTTTGATATTATCTTTTAAAAAGCTAGGAAAGTGTTGAGCTTCAACTGTAACACGTTTTTATTAGAGTTCTTACATGGGAACACTCACAGCCAGTACTGATCCACATGAAGGTCTGAGTCTACATCCTCCTGTGGCTGCTGGGAGCAGTGGCCTATCTCAGGAGAGTGAAGCACACAAAACCCAGCAAACTCGAGGCCTCTCGTTCTTCTGCTGCTTTGACATTTTAGGAAAATTAGTATTGAACTTAATTTGTCCAGATTTATCTATGGCAAAGGGAAAAATTTAGATTTTAGACTGCCTCAATTCAATAAACCATCGTCAATGGGAACTGTCAAACCTGTTTTCATTCTTCAGGCTTACTGAAGCCTCTGTTGTGGATTTGCTTGCATCTGAGAACAAAAGAATTTTCTGGTAAAGGAGGTCAATGTCTACACATGACACAAACTTCTGTGTCTTTGTAAGTCATCATTGACAGAAACACAGAGCTTCATAAACAGTTAGAGCCTGCATCCTGAGCAACAGCTTCATTTCCACTCATCAGAAATAAACAGAAAATCTATCCAAGATAACAACTTCTCAATGAATTAAAATAATCCCAACATTAAAACAAAAACAAGAGTGTCTTATATTCTCATGTTTTTAATTAAAGTATTTTTTTATAATCCTGACGTGCTAATAACTCTTATACTCTTATATCACAAGTTTGTCTTTAAAGTAAACTCACAGCACACTTAAGGCAGATTTAACCTGTACATAGTCTCAGCTCCGAAATGCCATGACATCATTTTATACAAACAGTAAAATCAGAAAGCATCCATATTTCTCTTGCATTCATCATTAGATTAAAAATTAAGTAGTACATTGGATTTCCATAAAACTTCACTTCTAAGATAGGAAACAAATACTACAATTCTGTAATTTCCTTTACCTAATTAAAATAAATATAGATACAACCGAAAACTTAACTTTTAAATATGTGGAGAAAATCAAAGATAGAACACTTGCCTATCATATACAAGGCCCTGGGTTCAATCCTGAGTCCCAGTCTTGAAAGAAAGAGGAAAGGAAAAGGGGGAAGGAAGGAAGGAAGGAAGGAAGGAAGGAAGGAAGGAAGGAAGGAAGGAAGGAAGGAAAGGGAGAAGTGAAAGGAAAACAAATGCTTTATATTTGTTCCTCATGGAAGACTCTGTGAAACACAGAAAGAGTAGCTGCTATAAAATCATATTGTTAAGTACTGCCTTAAAATCCTGCTTATATAATTTTATGTGTCCATTTTATTATCCAGATACATAAACCCAAAACATCCTCTGGTTACACTGAGAGCAGGAGGTTGGGTAGCGCTGAAGATCCAGTCTCCTGTCATTAATACAAAGTGAGGCTTTTAAAAGTAACTTGGTGATCTGAATCTTGGAGGAAACATATATCATAAAACCTTCAGGGGACCAATGGGCTCAGGTAGAAAATGCTGGGAACCGAAAGGCTTGCAGTTAATGTAGTGTTCCATTAGCACATCTTTGGGAAACAGGAATGCAACCAGAATAGCTTGTTATTTATCACTGGAAAGCAAGAGCCATCAAGTCATTTAGAAAAGGTGTCTCTGAATGTGCACTGTTAAAGGGATGTGCTTAGTGAGGATCTCCAGCTCACTCGTCGGTCTTTCGACTCCACTGTGCTCAAGCACTTCTCAGAAGCACAAATGTCTTCACCTTTAAAGGAGGACAAACTCTTCTGTGCTAAATCTTTTGAAATTCTTCTTTTCATCTTCTAAGAAAAGGTCTTCCTCACTGGCTGCAGTGGATGTAAAATCAAAGTCTCTGGAATGGCCATTTACAAAAGTAAATAATGGATATTTCTCCTTAGAGGAAATTTTCAACATCTGTAAGAGACAGCACAATGAATCATTCACCAGACGCAAATGCGCATAGTAGGGCTGAGTGACACAGCTAGGATACACGTTTCAGCCCTGACCTTGCCCTGTTCCTTTCTTATCCTGTGCCGCTGTTTTAACCGTCCTGCCTACAGGCCTAAAGCTGATCGGCACCACAGTTTACCCAGAAACATACAAGATGGATTATCAGTCCCCTTCACCCCGAGGTATCCCACAGTCTTCAAGTCAGGCCAAAGAACTAACTCATATTTAATCTTCCTTTTGCAAGTAACTAGAATGTGACAAAATGGCGGTGAAATGTTGGGAAAGATTGGATGGTAAGATAACACACATAAAAGCAATGTAATACCGAGTCAGAAGGCCCAGTCCTATCTCGTCTGCAACTACCTCCAAGTGACTTTGGGTAATGACTCTCCCTTATTCTCTATGACACAGCCTAAATCAGCCAATTTCCCTACCTCAGAGACTTGTTTTTAAAAGATGAGAAGCAGCAATATAAAGCTTTTTTAACTATTAAGTTTGAGGGCCCTGAGATGGCTCAGTGGGTAAAGACGCCTGCCACCAAGCCTGGCAAACTGAGTTCAATACCCGGCACCAGTGTGGTGGAGAGAGAATTAATTCTTACTAGTTGTCCTGATTTCCACATGTATACAATGGCATGTATACATGTATACAATGCATACTCACAATTTTTAAAATGTATAAAAATTTAAAACATAGGCTGTCTTTTCAAAGATTTCTATACTAAAATTTTTGACTGAAGCACCTCTTCATCTAGTCAACATGAAAGAGTGATCTCCTGTCCAGTGATGACAAATTGTCTCCTTACAAAAAAAAGCAGCCCCTAAAATCTTGTGGGAGACCTGCGACTATTATGTAATATACATGTTTGTAAATTGCTGACCCAAGCGTATGTGAACGTTTTTAACTCTTTCTGTTAAATAAGTTCTATTAAAATGTAAACCATGTTCATAAAAATGAAAACTCTCTTTAGAATTTTTGGCCAAAAATTTGTTTCTCTCTTTTGTTTTGAAGACAAGATATAACTATGTCCCCAGACTTGCCACAGTCTCACTGCCTCTGCCTCCCAAAAGTTGGGGTTATGTTGTATATGGCCTGTGCCAAGAGGCCAAGCAGAAACCAAAATTTTGTTGTAAATAAGGACAGTAAAACTCAGCGAAGTTCAAGCTACAGAGCAAAGGCTGCGAGAATATCAACTACAACATACCACTGATCATCAGTTAAACATGGCTTTCATCACCCGGAGATTTAGAACACGATGCGCCCATGCACGTAGGGCCACAACACACACACACACACACACACACACACACACACACACACACACACACAGCACACACACACCATAGACACACACAACACAGAGACCCCCCCCCCAACAGCACACACACCACACACAACACACACACACTCTCTCTCTCTCTCTCTCTCTCTCTGTCTCAAACACACACACAAGCACACACACACTCACACACACAAACACACACACACAAGCACACACACACAAGCACACATGCATGCACACATTACATTTGTAGATTCTCTTGAAACGTGGCTTAAATAAGTAGCTCTTGCAAAAGAAACAATGTTTAAAACATTTCAATGAGACATTTAACATAATTCACATTTTTTTCTTTGTGGTTAAGTGGAAACAAACCATTTTTAAAACAACCAAGTACTAAAAACATTAGTGGATAAAACCAGTTCTTATAACTTGTTTCAGGCATTTTTTTTTCATTGCTCTAATTTATTTGACTTGCATTCTACAAAAAAAGAGGAGATGGGCAAAAAAAAAAAAAAAATCAAAATAAAGAACAAGAGGCAGAAAGGATTGCATCTGAGGAATCATCCTCCACAAGCCACCAGCTGGGATACACACCAGACACGCCTGTCACTTCACACCCATCTCCTGTCACTTGTAGAGTCCAGAGTCCCACAGGCAAGTGTCCATATCATAGTGCCGTCAGAGCAACACAGCACAGAATCTTCCAACTTCCCTTTCAAGATCAGAAAGGAGTCATTCGGGTTTGTTAGCTATGACTGAGATGCTCATCAACTATCAGAGTTAAATCTGCTTCCCAGGGGAAGAGTCAGAAAGAAAACCTTTACCCTTTATAAAATGCATCGCCCCTCCTGAATCTAAGGCCTCCTTTATAAAACCTGTTGATTCCAGCTTTGAGAACTATAAGTGGCAAATCTTCCTGAGTTTATTTAAAATAACACTAAAGACTCAAAGGAGAACAGGACATCTCAAAAGAAGACAGAGGTTTATCCAGGGGGCTGGAGAAGTCTCGGCAGTTAAGAACACTGGACCACATGGCAGCTCAGAACCATCCATAACTCCAGTTCCAGATCTGAAGCCCCCTTTCTGCCTTCCACTGGGCACACGTGTGGGGAAACACCCATACACATTAAAATTAAAAATGAAGGTTTATCCAAATTAGTTGAAATTCAGTGTCTACATAAAACCTGCATCGTATGACTGGAGCGGTGTCTCAGCAGCTAAGGGCACTGGCTGCTCTGGTAGAAGCCTCGAGTTTAGTTCCCAATACCCACACAGCATCTTCAACCACAGGTAACTCAAGTTTCACAGGCTCCTACACCCTTTCACTTCCACAGGCACCAGGAACACATGTCTGGCACAAACATCCATGCAGAGAAGCACTCATGGACAGAAATAAATGCACTTCTTTAAAAGCCCTGTACACATGTTTATAGCAGGTTCCTTCTGACAGTGTCAAAACTTGAAGGTAATCAAAATGCTGCTGTTGTTTCTCAGTGAGAGAACAAACTGTGCTGACCCAGAAAATGGAACACTAAAAGAAGTGAGCTATGAAAGCACATATAAAAACTTCAAATGCATGCTCCCACGTGGAAAAGGCCAGTCTAAAGAGACGGTACACTGGATGGCCTCCGCTATAAGGCGTTTTGGAAAAGGCAAAATGATGGGCACTGTACAAAGATCAGTGTCTAAGAGGACAGAGGATGGACAGGCATAGCTGAGAGGATGTTCTGACACTTACACTATTGTTTATGATGTCATAATGACATGTGTCCCAATATGTCTGTCAAAAGCCACAGAATATACAGTGTACAGAGTCGATCTTGAAACTCCAGAACTGGGACAATAGCACTGTCAATCTGAGCTGCCCGGTAACAAATGCACTCCCCGAGAGGGGAGACTGATAGTTGGGGGGGAGGCGTGTGGGAAGGTCCCTGGTCAGTTTTGATGTGAAGCTGAATCTAACTGTTAAAGATTATTCAACACACGATAATGGACAGCTGACTAGAAGATGAAGCCAAGGGAAAACTTCCCAGCACAGCCACGTGCTAGAGCAGCTAAGATGTCATTTCAAGACAAATAAAAGCTGGATGCCAAAGGGGGCTTTGTGAATTGTCTAGCTCACTCTTTTCTAAATCAACAAATTCAGGACTCAAATGATTACAACCACAAGGCATCAACAATTCCGTTATTACAATTACATCGACAATTCATGATGGGTACGTGCTTGTCCAGCGACCTGTCAACAGACTTTCCAGACACTTTCCATAGCGAGGAGCACCACGGCAAGACATCTTTAAGAATACGAGGAACTCTAGCTTAAAACTTGGGGCTGGACAGGTGGCTCAGTGGTTGAAAGCACTTGCTTGTCTTCCAGGGGACCCAGGCTTGGTCCCCAGCACTCACGTCAGGTGGCTCACAACCACCTATACACCCAACTCCAGGGGATCCAACGCCCTCTTGTCCTCTGTGGGCACCCACGCAGACAAACACAGGTACATAAATAAAGAATACAAATACATTTTTTAAAAGAAAATCAATCCTGAATTTTTTTTCAAAAAAAGGAACATCTGGCATCCTAATTAGAACAATGGCAATGTCAAAAATCTCGGGATTTTCCTAAGCGTATAATACAAAACCTACATTTAAAAGTTCCAAATTAGAGACAAAGTATCACTGACTTAACACCATTCAAGGTAAAATACATGCCAATTGAATGATGATTTAGGGAAATGTTTATTCTATAATCTTTCTTAGATTTGCTTTTATATGTATGTATGTGTGTGTATATGTTGTGTGTGTTGAGTGTACACATGTGTATGCTGTGTGGGGTATGCCATGTGTGTGCATGTATATGCCATGTGTGTACAGTGCAGGTAGGGGACAGAAGAGGGCACTGGATCCCTGAAGCTGGAGTTACTAGTGGTTGCGAACGGCGAGAACTCAGGTTCTCTGGAAGAGCAGCAAGCATCCTAACCACTGAGCCATCTCTCCAGGACCCACAGGTTTATTATACAACCTTTTACAAACTTTTTTTTTTTTTTTTTTTTTTTGGTTCTTTTTTTTCGGAGCTGGGGACCGAACCGGGGCCTTGCGCTTCCTAGGCAAGCCTTTTTACAAACTTTTTATCATACGTTATTGTGCATGCACCTATGTGGGTCAGAAGAAAACTAGCAGGATTGATTCTTTCCTCCAGCTACGTGGATACTAAAGATGGAATTCAAATCATCAGGGTCTCTTGAAGACACTTTCACCTGCTGGGCCATCTCCCAGCCCTATCCTATATCTTTAAAGACAAGATATAAATCTATTTATAAAACTCTAGAAGCAAATGTAATGAAAACACTAACACGTCTGTGGATGGGAATATTAACAATGAGCTTTTCTTCGTTGGTGTGTGTGTGTTGTGTGTGTGTGCGTGTGTTTGTGTGTGTGTGTGTGTGTGTGTGAGAGAGAGAGAGAGAGAGAGAGAGAGTGAGAGAAATTTTCTAAACTTTTAATCATGTACTTTGTCCATAAATTAAGAAAAATTTCATTTTTAAACTTTTAAGATAACTTAGCTTACAAAAGCATAATTTTAAAATGGGACTTGAGTGCTCTAAACTCTACTCTGTTTTCACAGCATAGCTAAATGCATGCTGGCACTGCTTTATTACCTGAAAAGCAAGTCATAGACTTCTTTACAGGAAAGAAATACGATCATACTTTATCTGTGCACTGGGGTGACGGGTAAGGACAGAATTTAGACATGGAAAGCCTAAGGACAAAGTTGAGTAGCTTATGTCATCATAAAGCTAGTTAGGAGGACGTAAGTAAAACAGGGGAATGATCCCTTTCCCCATGCCAAAGCCCTTGCTACTACAGCTGCCACCAAACACGTAAAACCGTGCTAGTCCACAGCACTTGGGTGATACTCTCCATGGTCACTGTATGTGCTATGGCATATGCATTGGTCACATTCCAAAGCCAGCCAAAACCATGAAAAATAAAATGTCAAAATCACCTTGAAAAGCCTTTCAATTGTTTAAAGTATGTCAGTCTTAATACTATATGCATGCCCTTTTCAGTGACATGTGTAAACTTACAACATGGACTACCATATACTGTGAGTCAGAAATGGTGACACCAATCCGTAAGTGTGGCGCACGCCCAAGTACCCAGGAGGATCAGGAGTTGGATGCTAGCCTGGACTAAATACATCAGCATACTGCCTTAAAATGCCACAACTAAAACTAAATCCATGTACCTATGAACACACACATACAGGTATAGACAGGCAGACAGACAGACAGACAGATGAACAGGTGGTAGATAATAGATGAAAAATAATAGATGATATATAGATGAATAAATAATAACAAGATGGAAGATAGACAGACAGACAGATGAATAGATGTAGATAGATAATAGATAAATTCATAAAACGTAATAATAGATGGTAGATAGATGAATTAATAAATAGTAATAGATGGGGGCTGGAGAGATGGCTTAGAGGTTAAGAGCACTGACTGCTCTTCCAGAGGTCCTGAGTTCAATTCCCAGCAACCACATAGTGGCTCATACCCATCTGTAATGAGATCTGATGCCCTCTTCTGGTGTGTCTGAAGACAGCTACAGTGTACTCAGATAAGTAAAAATAAATAGATCTTTAAAAAAAATAATAATAGATGGAAGATAGATAGATGATAGACAGACAGACATTAAAGAGTGGCTGGAGAGATGGTTCAGTGGTTAGAAGCACTGGCTGCACTTAGAGAAGGTCAGGGATTAATCCCCAGCATCCACAGAGTGGCTCACTACCATCTGTAACTCCTGATACCTCTCTGGCTTCTCCAGGCAGCAAGCACACATGATACACAGTTATATGCAGGTGAAACGCCCACACACATAAAAGAAAACAAACAGATACATATGTAACATGAATTCTTAGAGCCTCGTGGTTGAACTGCATTAACGCTGCAGGTGCTGTTAACTCCCCTACGTCTCCTCCATACTCAATCTTAAGTCCCACCCATTCTTCTAGATCTCAGAGGAAAACCCTGTTATTAGCTCCTAGTCTCACCTTGTTTCCATGACAATGAACACCTAGGGCTTTTCTTTCTGAAGCACTACTTCCTTTGGTCCTACAGCATCTCATTTAACATTTAGAACAACTCTTTATTCACTTATTGTCTCTATCTGGTTCCAAATCCCAAAACACAGACAGAAAATCGATCCTTCATCTCCCCTATATATTAGGTCATTCTACATTCACCCCCTTAAAAATATTACCTGCAGGCTGGGGGGTGGGGGTGTGGCTCAGAGGTTAAGAACACCCGATGAGTGCTGAGTTCAATTCTCAGCAACTACATGGTGGCTAACAACCATCTATAATGAAATGTGGTGTCTTGTCTGGTGTGCAGGCATGCATGCAGGCAGAACACTATATACATAATAAATAAATCTTTAAAAATATATATTATCTGTCCTCAGCTTCAGCTATTTCTCCGTCAAGCATTGTTGCCATTCACTGTGTGCAGATGAGGTGGTGAACAATGGAGGAGCAGGTGACGTCTCTGTGGTTTCAAGGCTATGGGGAGTTGATAAAGCCAGGTTTTGACCATGGCAGCTTAATTCTAATATAGCTAATATTCTATACAGCCTTCAACAGCAAATGAAGGCTCATTGCAACATCAGATCCAATCAATCATAATAGAGTAGAACAATTTCTTTCTCCCCAAATTAGTTCTCATCAAGAATTTCTATCAATAGTGATATCTTTTATATTAATTAGTAGTGGAGTTATTGCAAATGGCAAATTAAAGAAAACAATTAACAAAGGTTTTAAATTATAGGAACTGTTTTATCTACAAGAAGTCTTTAAAGAAAACTTGGATTGTTCAGTTTACATTAAAAGACAGTCTCTATAATTCCCTGGCCTCCCTCTCCTAATTACAGTGAGATTACTAATGTCCCTTTTTAGTTTGCCTTCAGGATGGGGGAAGTGGACAGAAGAGAAACAACATTGCATCTATATCCCATTTCCTCAGTGAAACATCCTAGAAAGTCCTAGTCCACACCCCCTGGCTTCACCACTCAAAGTGTATCTGCATGACTGAGACCCCAGGATCCAGAGGGCACATTAACACCATAAATACAATCAGGTTCCTTCTTATAAAAGAAAAAAGAAGAGATGGGAATTAAACAAGTGTGCCATTCACGGATAAATCAAGCAAGGCCATGTGCTAAGGACATCTTCAAGCCTGTGGTCAGAGAGGGCTAGGCTGAGACCCGAAGGACACTAAGGTAACTAGCACTGTCAGCAGATGGATCGGAGACTACATTCTTAGTACATTCTTAGCACATCTGGACAGACAGACGACAGAACAGAGAACATGGTCCTCGAGAGCAGATCTCACAGGTCCTGCTAAGTCAGATGAGAAGGTGGTTTGGGTTTCATTGTTTGCTTAAACACTCAACTCATAACCACTCTACCACAATTTTCTCACAATGCTCTTCCTAGGGTTTCTCCCCACAGTGTCTTCTGATTCTTCTTCACACTTCTTTCTTGACCGCACGCCAACCAGTCTTCCAGTTCCCTCAGATTCTACTATCTCAGCCCACACTGACGGCTCCTCCAAGGCCCACAGACTCGTCAGTAGAGCACAAAGATGACTAACATTGGCTGTGGCTGGGCAGACTCAGCTCAAAACCAGATACCTAAGAAGTGTGTGGGCCTGAGTGAGCTGCCTGACCAGACCATCTCGCCTCACTCAGGCGTAAATGCCAGCGCTGCCAGCATCGACCCACAGAGCTCCTGTGCGGACTGAATCCGCCACCTTGCAAGACCGGTGCCTGATGTGGTGGCTCTATACTGTTTTTTGTTTTTGTTTTTGTTTTTTTTTAAAGATTTATTTCTTTACTATATATGAGTACATTATCCTCAGACACACCAAAAAAGGGCATCAGATCTCATTACAGATGGTTGTGAGCCACCATGTGGTTGCTGGGATTTGAACTCAGGACCTCTGGAAGAGCAGTCAGTGCTCTTAACCACTGAGCCGTCTCTCCAGCCCCGGCTCTATACTGTTATTGCCATTATTATCACAATATTAGTCTGCTGGCATTTATTAAACATATAGTCATTTGTTGTTAATGTCCATTCTTGTCTTTTTACTGAAACTATAAACCCCTGAAGATTACACAAGAAATCAAGAGTTCTCATCACCAGATCCGGAAGGGAAAAGGATGCAGTTGGAGAGCACGGAGCTAAAGAAAGGAGCATCTCTGGGAAATACAATTGTAAACATGCGCCTGAAACACAAGAGTGATTTCACAAAGGCATTTTCCCAGACAGCGATGGGTGAGGGAATGGCGGAGAGAAGGAAACAGCTGCTGGAGGAGGCCGGATGCTGACCTGAGAAGAGAAAGCAGATTAACTCTCTCACTCTGACTCTGAGGACACACAGAGGTGGGTTCCAACCCAATATAAAACAAGCAACCAAGAGCAAACAACAGGATCTACCTGAAAATTGAAAAGACTTTC
The DNA here is from genome assembly GCF_011064425.1 of Rattus rattus. Lineage (NCBI taxonomy): Eukaryota > Metazoa > Chordata > Mammalia > Rodentia > Muridae > Rattus > Rattus rattus. Next base: position 55,271,541 of record NC_046154.1, read on the forward strand.
AAGAATGTGCCTTCTGGGGCTGGAGAGATGGCTCAGCAGTTAAGAGCACCCGACTGCTCTTCCAGAGGTCATGAGTTCAATTCCCAGCAACCACATGGTGGCTCACAACGATCTGTAAAGATATCCGATGCGCTCTTCTGGCGTATCTGAAGACAGCTACAGTGTACTTATACATAATAAATGAATAAATCTTTAAAAAAAAAAAAAAAAAAAAGAATGTGCCTTCTGGGGCTGGGGATTTAGCTCAGTTGTAGAGCTCTTGCCTAGGAAGCATAAGGCCCTGGAGTTCGGTCCCCAGCTCGAAAAAAAAGAACCAAAAAAAAAAAAAAAAAAAAAAAAAGAATGTGCTTCTGCTACTGGAAATAAGACTACCCCAGGCAAGGTGGGTTCTCAGGAAAACAGAAGACTGGACAGAGACGGTGAGCAGTCTTCAGCGGCTGCAAGGGGCTTGGCTCAGCACTACCACTCAGTAGCTATCACCATTTTTTCTAAAGACTTATTTATGTGTATGAGTGTTTTGCCTGTGTATAAGGCTATGCACCACACACATGCCTGGTGCTCACAGAGGATAGAGGTCAGCCCCTGAATCTGGAGTTACAGACAGACGCTAGCTGTCACGTGGGTTCTGGGAATCGAACTGGGGTCCTCTGCAAGCCAGCTCTCGGCACCAGTAATTATGATTTTGTGAAAGTTGCTGAGCTTCCTAGAACTTCCTTAGCTGTGTAAGGGATGTAACAGTATTTACCTCAGAGAGTTCAATTACAGTGAGATATGTAGGGTGCTTAGCAAAAGACCCAACAAACACTAGATAGATATGCACTGAACTGCCCCTCTGATCTCAAAAGTCCATGAATGTAACTTTCTTCTGCAGCCAGAGGATAACTAGACATAGAATTTTTTGTTAATCCCTATTCTATAATGAATTAATTTCTTTTTTATTTTTACTGATTTATCATTTATTTGTGTGTATGTGTGCGTGTGCTTCTTTGAGTTCTATGTCTTCTGATTCCTTGGAGCAGAAGAGGGTGCCAGATCCCCTAGAGCTGTAAGTTGCCATGTGAGTGCTGGGAATTGAACCCAGGTCCCGTGGAAGCACAGCCAGTGTTCTTAAGTACTCAGCCATCTCTCCAGCCACAGTGATTAATTTCTTATAATTCTTGTTTTGTGTGACTTCTGCCCTCAAACAGAAGCACTATCAGGTAATATGCTTGCCAACAAAAGGAAAATCTTACTTCATTTTGTCTTGTTTGTCCTGCTTGTTTGTTCTCTGAAGTCCGTCCTGTGGAACTCAGAGAGAAACAAGATACAGATGCAAAGAGACAACACAAAAAAGCAGAAGAAACAAAATGAAAACAAAGTATGTTCTCAATCTCAAGATAAATTCCTTAAACAGAGAAAACTGGACACCCAGTGAACAGGATCCCAAACGAGGATGTGTGAAGCCATCGCAGTTGCCAACTTACAGTAAAACAGTAAACCAGGCCGCGCACACTTCACAAACCTCACTGACTCAGTCCCAGTCTTCAGAATGCACCAATGAGAGAGAAACACAGCACATCAGAGAGGCAAAGAGTGTGGTCACAGATGCACAGCATATCAGATCTTAGGTTGTAGCAGTTAAGAGTTCAAACCTGAGAACTTCCAAAGAAAGATGCTCCCATTGGGGGAACAATAGTTTGCAACAACATCAAACTTGTCAGCAGCCAATTCCCTCCAGGAGTGCAGACCCCCAGAGCAGAAGAGGAGAGGAAAGACAGATAATTTGAAGTTGGGCTCATCATTCCCGGGAAAGACCTGGAGACTCGGAAGGGGACGGAGGAGCCCCAGGGAAACAGGAATGGGAAGGCCAGAGTCAGCCAAGCTTGGTTTTAACCCCACTCCAGTCATCACTTTGTTCCTGAATGGAGAAGCTTGGGCACAATCAACAGATTTTTTTTAAGATATATATATACGTATTACCTTTACAAACACACATATATAATTACAGAGAGAAATTAGCTTTTGGAAAAGTGTACCTTAAGTTACACATATTAATAGTACTAAATCAATAGAGTACTGTAAATTTTAAGATAAGGCCACAGCAATTTAAGGAAAATAACCCTGAATAGGTGAACGCATCCTGAAGACTCGCTATGTACCTCAATCGTTGAGCTCTTTGATGACTTACAAGAAAGTCTTTGTACAGAGCCTCTTTAATTCAGTCTTTCATTCAACAAATACTGACCCCTAGAATGTGACAGCACTCCGTAGCACTGGCAATTCAACCACAAACTCAACCACTTTCCTTAACTTTGCCAAGGTAACGTTGCAGTGGAAAGGACATGGGCATGCCTGAAGTGGCAGAATGCACAAGACAAGTTACACGCGTGTAAAATGAACGGCAGGCAGAAAGGAGACAAACAGGAAGGAGGCAGCTGCACACAGCCAGCCAGAGATCTAAGCAGAGAGCATGAATAAAGACCTGGACGAAGCAAAGGAAAGAACATGAGTGCATCTATCGGGAGGGAATTCTATGCACAGAGCAAAGCAGGAACATGGCCGGTCAACCGTGGTTGGACAAGAGAGCTGGGAGAAGAGGGCAGAAGGAGGTCCAGGGCTGGTGGTGGAGGAAGCAGGGATCCCTCTTGGGCCTATAAAGCCTTATGAGTTAGTAGAGGTTTGAGTGTTGACTCTGAAAGGTTGGAAAGAAACTATGAAGGTAGAATGAGAAGTTCCTAGCACAATCTTAATCTCATTTTTAATTCATTTCATTAATTTATAGGAATGGGTTTTCGCCTGTATGTCTGTCTGTGCACTGCATGCACACAGTGGCTATGGAAGCCGAAAGATGACATAAGATCCCTGGGAACTGGAGTTGCAAAGGGCTCTGGGCCACCTCATGGGTGCTGGACTCAGACCCGGCTCCTATAGAAGAGCAGCCAGAGTTCTCCACCGTGGAGCTACCTCGCCAGCCCCTCCACATGTTAAACAAAACCACTGTGGCGGCTGTGTTGGCAACAGACTGTAGCAAGTGACTGTTAAGTGACTGGAGCAGACCTGTCTAGGTGTCGTGATGGGCCAGCATGATGAGAAAGGTCAGCAGGCACCAATCACGCTGGGTGGGAGATGATGGGGTGAGGGGAGAAGGGCCCAGTTTGAGTGCAGGGCCCGTGAAAACGCATTGCTGACGCACAGAGCAAGCAAATCCCCTGTGGATTGCTCTGCTTCTCTTTAGCACTTTTTTCTTTTTCTCTTTTTTTTTTTTCTTTTTTCTTTTTTTCGGAGCTGGGGACCGAACCCAGGGCCTTGCGCTTGCTAGGCAAGCGCTCTACCACTGAGCTAAATCCCCAACCCTCTTTAGCACTTTTTATCACTGACTTTAGCACCCACATTCCTTTGGATGGGTAGCAGATAAAAGGTAACAGGTCTCCTCCCATACATGATACCTGTGGCCGAATTCTAGTGAAATAAAAACATAAAAATAATTTTACAATTTTTAAAATGGATCTTTTTATTTTATAGTCAAGTCTTACCGCTTTAAAAAAAAAATAGCTAAAAGCCACTTTATAAATATGCTTGTTGGGAGAGCGGATAAAACAGCGTGTGTCAAGATAACTCCATCACCAAGAGCAACCATAAGCACGGGTAGAATAGATAAAAGTCCCGTTCACACGCTTCTGGAAGGAAGCGAGCAGAGGGCACTGTGTGGGGAGAGCCTGGGAGGACAGAGTGGAGCAGATGCCAGAGGCCGAAACTTAGAGCCCTGGGTCCCATGAAGATACCTTCACTTCCAAAGCCAGTAGGCGGGGCTGGGCAAAGCAGGTTTCCACACAGTCAGGAGCAGTGTGTCTCTGGCCTACTAAGCGCACTGAGGCGATGGAAGTTAGGTATCAGCAAGGGGACAAACTGAAATCATGCGCCAGCCACTAAAAGTCAGTAGGAAGACAGTGTTCTGCGTCACCTGCTGTAAGACACCTGACCTGGAAGGTGTACGACCTGAGAGGGGAGCCTGAGAATCGTGAGGAAACAGGTGAACCCACCATTAGGGACAAGCCATAGAATTACCAAACATGTCATTGGTTTTTGGTTGGTTGGTTTTGGTTTTCTTTTGTTTTTTAAGAAAATCTGGTCATCTTTAAAAGCACAAGATAAAGTGAGACTCGTGGAAGATGGTAAACTCCTCTGGACTAAAGCAGGTTCAAGATTCATAGATGCTACGTGGCACCTTCTGAAGCTCAGATGCTAACGTGATGAACAGTGTCACGTCCCTGACGGGAGCAGCTGAACTGAGCATGTGCAGAAGATCCTTATCTGTAAGCAGTGCACACTCAGTTCTCCAAGCAGAATGGGCCAAGGTTAGCAACGACTCTCACACGGGTCTAGAGCAAAGTTAACTGTTATTACGTTCTCAACTCTTCTTTAAGACTTCTAACTTTAAGACTTCTTCTAAATGGATGTGAAACAAATAACAGTATTTGTTCATCAACAAAAGGCACTACGAGAAGTAACCAGGGAAACAATTAAGAGCCACACAAAATGACCCGGACAGAAGCAGCGTGAGAAAAAGGAACAGAGGTGTCAGGAAGGCACCCCTCACTACAACACAAGGAATTCAGAATCCTACAAGACTCAGATTCTGGACAGCGAAGTCGCAGAAACAGAATGTAAGGCAGGAGATGCCACTAGAGATAGAGGAAGCTACTGTAATTACATAACTGTAAAGGATTCAGCTGGGCCAGGCGAGGTGGGGCAGGCCTGTAATCCCAACACCTGTGATGCAGAAGCCAGAGGATCAGAGACTTGGGCCTTCGAAATGGCTCAGTGGGGTAAGGGGCCTGCGGCCAAGTCTGATGGTGAGTTAGGTTATGGGAATCCATATGGGAGAAGGGAAGAGTGATCCCTACACACAGATGTGTGCACGCATACACACACACACACACACACACACACACACGAATAATAAATCTCATGCAAATAATAAATACAATAATTTTGAGAGAGAAAGAATAAACACCAAGCTAGCCTCAGCTACACAGTTTTCAGGGCTAGCTGGGCTGTACTAGGGTCTGTCTAAAAAGAAAACAAACAAACAAACCAATCCAGGGGTAAAGAAATGGCCCAGTGCTTTAGAGCATCTGTTGCTCTTCCAGGAGCCAAGTTTGGTGTCCAGTACCCATATGGGACTCACAACCATCTGTGACTTCAGTTCCGGGGCATCTGATGCCCTCTTCTGACCTTCTCAGGCACCAAACATGTCCAGGGGAAACAGACATCATGCATCGTGCAGGCAAAAGTGTCACACTAAGATAAAGTAAATAAATCTAATAAAAAACTGTAATCAATCAATAGAAAAAACTTAATAGGTTCAATTGGAGAGTAAGACCTAATAATCATAATTGTACATAATTAATGATATGCCACAAAATATATAAAACTAAGTGGAAGAAAATATAAAGAAGAAAGAGAATTCTATCCCCGCAGGTGGGAACTTATCCCACAATCGGGGCTGTCAGTCCTGGCAGCAGCCCCCTTATCTCCTGAGCCATCGTGATGGCCCAGTGTCCTGATTCTCTTGCACAGCTCATGGCTGTAACAAAGAGCTGGCAAAAGCACTGTGTGGCGGTTTGAATGTGCTTGGCCCAGGGATGGCACTATCAGGAGGTGTGGCCTTCTCGGAGTGGGTGTGGCCTTGTTGGAGGAAGTGTGTCACTGTGGGGCTGGGCAATGAGACCCCCTCCTAACCGTGTGAGAGTCAGTCTTCTCCTAGCAGCCTTCAGATGAAGATGTAGAACTTTCAGCTCCTCCTGCACCATGTCTGCCTGGATGCTGCCATGCTCCTGCCTTGATGATAATGGACTGACCCTCTGAACCTGTAAGCCAGCCCCAATTAAATGTTGTCCTTGTAAGAGTTGCTTTGGTCATGGTGTCTCTTCACAGCAATGCAAACATTAAATAAAACACACTGTAAGACTGACTTGGGTTTGTTTCAGTTCATCATGGTGGGAAGGCATGGAGGTATCAACAGCTCTGCCCCTGGTGACCCCTCCCCACACGCCAGGGCTCATCTCCTAAAGCTCACCAGCTAAGGATCAGATGCACATGCACGCGAGCCTGTGAGGAACACCTCAGATTTGAACCACAGCAGTCACTTAGCCCTCAATACTAAGCTAAAAAGCATGGAGGGAAATAAAGGACATACAAAATGTGAGGGAGGAAAGGAAGGAGGGACCGTGGATGACAGAAAGACGAGGGACAGGGCTGAAGAGAGCTACTCCCTCAAGTCTTGAGAAGTCAGCAGCCACTGCGAATTCATCCTCAGCAAACCTGGCTGTGCAAAGGAAACCGGGTGTTAAATTCCTGTCAGGACATGAAGAGGAAAAACAGGACTAGATCAGTGGGTGTGGCTATAAGAGATCACAGCCTTTGAGGAGCTCTGTAGAACGGGAGGCGTAAAGCATTCGAACGATTCTTGACTAGATGGATTCACCATCATCCAAGTGGTCAGCGTCACCTTCAGTCAGAGAAATACAGATTAAAATACAAACATACTGGGCTGGAGAGATGGCTCAGTGGTTAAGAGCCCCAACTGCTCTTCCAGAGGTCCTGAGTTCAATTCCCAGCAACCACATGGTGGCTCACAACCATCTGTTAAGAAATCTGATGCCCTCTTCTGGTGTGTCTGAAGTCAGCTACAGTGTACTTATATATAATAAATGAATAAATCTTTAAAAAAAATACAAACATACTAACTCTATCTAGTAGACTGTTTATAAGTTTTAAGTCAGGCAGTCTCAAGTGCCAGCCCATGAGGTGTTGGGAATTCTTGCATACTGCTTTTAGGATTACTCTGGACAGCATCCGACAACAGGAGGCAAATAGAACGTCGCAGCCCTGTGTCCAGCATTTCTACTCCGATGTACAGAGAATGTCTAATGCAATTGTGAAGAATTAGGTATGCATAGGAATATTCTTTAAAACACTGTTTGTAGGGATCAACAGATGGCTCGGTGATTAAAGCACTTGCACAGAACCTCGGTTCAATCCCTAGCACCCACAGGGGAGCGCCATCTGTAACTCCACTCCCAGGGGATCTGCGCCCTCTTCTGGTCTTCATAGGAACTGCAGTACATGTGATATGCTTAATGGTTGCAGATAAAACACCCACACACAAAAATAAATAACTCTAGCCAGGAGGTGGTGGTGCACGCCCTTAATCCCAGCACTCAGGAGGCAGAGGCAGGCAGATCTCTGTGAGGTCAAGGCCAGCCTGGTCTACAGAGCTAGTTCCAGGACTGCCAGGGCTACACAAAAGAAACCCTATCCTGAAAAAAGATGAACAAATAAATAAATAACTTTTAAAAAGAAAATACAATAGGATGTTATTTTTAACTAAAACTTGAAATAAACAATTCTAGGTTTTAGAAACAAGCTAAATGACCATCAACAAAAGAAAGACTGAGAACTTAGGTAACAAAGTAGCGTATGATGTTTATAGATGTATCAAAATGGGTGTGATGGACTGACCCAGTATGTAAGTTACCAGAAACAAGTAGGAAAGGAAGGCAGCTGGGGAAGGAGCCACTTACACGGGGTTTATGACCAATTATAGTATATGTGTAATTTTTCATAAGCTCGGTGCTAGAATACAGGCAGTTTTTTCATGTCTATATGCCTGAAATTTAAATTTTAATGGCATAAAATACATTATTAATGTGCTGCTCCAGCCTGACATTCATGCCTCTCTACAATATTATGTCAGCGTACGTCCCTAGTGTCACTCAGGCTGTGCTACTTCCTAGCGCAGTGTTTCCTAAGCCACAGACATTCCTGCATGGTCTTCACTGCTTCCCACGTGTGTGACTGCTGCACCATTAACGAACACGTTTCTTTTCATCGCTTATAACTTAAACAATTTTGTACAAATAAGTGAAAGGGGAAATCATGATCACTATACCCACAATGTTTTCTAATATGAAGGGTATTTTGTGTGTGTGTGTGTGTGTGTGTGTGTGTGTGTGTGTGTGTGTGTATGTGTTTGTCTTTAGTGCCACATGAAAATATAAGGTAACACACCCTGGATTAATTTACAAGTAGTTTTCCAAGGCTGATGTAAAAGATCGCTTTGGTAGAATTGAACTCTCCAGAGCACACCCTTCAGGGTTCTGCTCAGATGGTCAGAGGACAGAGACCCTGTCCCATATATACACTGGGCTTCCGTCAAAGTGAACCCTGCCCGGCTGTGCCCCTGCCCAGCTGTGCCCCTGCCTGGGTGTGCCCCCAGTGGCCCTTCTCTTGGCCTTCTCCTGGATCGTTCCCTTGGCTTTAAGTACATTCCCTTCTTACTAAGCAATGGAAATTATGCGTACACTTTCGGGCTCGGCTTAAATATCATCAGCACAATAAAATACTTTGACTTGGATATGCTGTCTCTCTGGGTTCAACTCACTTCCTTCCTCGTCAATTTATTTCTAGATTCCAAAGGATGCCTATCAGATTCGCTGTAATATATGTCTGCTTGCCGTATTCCCTCCTTCAGCTGTTACTCCGGTCTAGAGGCTCCGTGTCTTATTCGAAGCAGGAACTGCATCCCAGTCATTTTACGCTCTGTGTGCACTGGTTATGTACATACCTGGAGACTAGGCTCCATCTGATTATTACCTTAATAATTTTTATTAACACTGTTCAATCACACAGCATAGAACATTACAACTAAACAGGGTACTCTAGACTGCCTGGCTTCATTTTCAACATAAGAAAACAAAAGATAAATCCTATTAGAAAAAAAGAGAGAAAACGGTTGGGCTGACTGAAAATGCCGAGTTCTGGTGTTGGGGGTATGTGCTTCACTCAGAACTGCCCAAGCAACAGTGAGTGACAAAGCTACTTTGATGCTACTCCACGGCCATTGGCTTAAGACAACGGTTTACTGGTTCTTAAAAATTCTCGGTACTTCCAGAAGACATCTCGGCAGTTTCGCAGTTCTTCTCCAGTTCTAATTGCATTTCTGGTGAAGACGCCATGGTGACTATTTTCGATCAGAAAGTCACATGCAACTCCTCGGTAAATGCTTCGGTTGACCTCGGCCACAGTATTGCACTCCGTTTCAAACACACTTATTCTACTCCAAACAGAAAGTAAGCCAAAGAAAACAGAGAAATTCGCCTTTCTGTGGGAAATATTTATCAATATCAGCATCTATCACTAGATTGCCTGGATTTATTTATTTTAGGACATACATGGTATTTTACGAAGACAAAGGATTATCAACCCAGAATACGAACTGTCAACCATGATTTCAGGAGAGGAAGCAATGAGAGCCCCGTGCTCTGCTCTGCTCGCTGGCCTCCCTGTGGCCAGGGAAGGTGAGGAGGTGAGGTCTGTGGTGGACAGAGGAGGGGCTCAAGGGCTCACCCTCTCCTTGCTCATTTTTTCTGTCACAATCCTGTTAAATTTCCCTTTTTCTCTTGGCAGGTCAAGTAAACTAAAATTCCCACTTGAGACACTGTATTTAGCATTTTCATACTATGTTTACATTGTTGAAGTAAAATGTTAACCTATGTCTACCTTCCTGAATGAATAAAAGTAACTGGATGCCAAACAGTTCCGAAATTCCTATGACTTCTGCGTGCCTCACAGTGATTCTCGTCTGCTCTGACTTGCCGTGAAAGGGCAGCCTACGTAACCCCTGGCCCCGATAAAGACAGCCGTCCAGTTACTCGTACTGAATACAGGAGGCTTTAAAGCTCTGTGTGGCTCAGCAGTACCCGTGTACCAAAAGCACGCTTAAATGTAGCGAGGGGCTGGCTGAGTAACTACTTCAACAAGCCCTTAAGTAAACCAGACCAGACAAGACACAGTGACTGCAAGGGTTTATTAAAGCGGTTCTAAGAAACCCAAAAATATCACTTCTCTTTTAAAAAAATAAATAAAAGAACCACTTGGACTAAAAAGAAATGAAATTTGACTTGATCAAATACTTCATTAATTTTTTTTCTACCCCTAAGGGAGTGCCCTTTAAAATCCTCTTCAAATAGGATGTAACCTAATTGCTTGCCCAGGGCCACAGATGACAGGATTTTTATTTCAACACTGCCACCTAGTGGACAAGACTTTTAACTAGTCACTGGCTCCATCAGACAGAAATGCTGGCTCCCCAAAGTTGGTAACATTCAAGGAGGAATGTACATGTATGTACACGTAACAGTTTACACACTTATTGTCATGGAATAGAAATCATATAATTTACGAACATTATTACGCAGTGCTTTTAATAAGGTACCTTAGTGATTTCTTCAGATGCTCGTTCAAAGTCCTGGACATTTCGACAGTAAAATCCTATCGTGCAACTAGGATCCATTTTTCGAAATGACATCTTTTTAGGAGATGGACAGTGGAATGTCTGTAATTTTTAAAACAGTTTGGAATTAATTTTCCCTTACTTGATGGACTTTTTCTAAAAATATAATAAACACATTTTCTAAGGAGCATTTTACCCCTTACCATTCTCTATAAAGATGCAAAACACAAGAACCAGCCTTGTGTATTTTTAACCAAACCTTCAGCCTCATGACACTATACTGTTCAGCAAAATAAAGCCAGTTCACCAAACACGGGACACATTTCTGATACTCGAAGAAAGGAAGAAACACAGACCACCAGAGTCAGCGTGTATGGTCCAATCCAGAACCAGCCCTGTTAGCCAGCCATCTCTGCGAGGCTGAGTTCAGTCTGTTTTATTAGAGATTCTTCATTGTTTATGAATTCATAGCAGTTTTATCATATAGCTAAAGGTGAGAAATGAACCAAATACCTACAGGCTGCTGAATTAAAACTGTTATGTTCAGGGGCCGGAAAGACGACTTGGTGGTTAAGAGTACTGGCTACTGTTGCAGAGGACCCAGCCCCCACCCCCCCCACCCCCACCAAAGTGGTTCCCAACTGCCAGTAACTCCAGTGCCAAGGGATCCAATGCCCCCTTCTGGCCTCCATGGGCACTGCACACACGAAAGGCACATATCACACACCTAATATAAAATATATAAGTCTTTTTTAAAATAAAGATTCAAGTCGTACCATAGTTGTTTGGAATTAAAGTAGAACAAATACCTTTCATGTGCATGTGGATGAGGGTTCACTTTAGTCTTGTGTGTGCACATGGATATATGAAGGTTCCTCCTAATGCTTAACTCTTTTAATAAGACTAGTCTATAACACCCAAACCACAGGCTTGTGCAAATGCCCTGCACTGACACAAACAGCTTCAGGGTTCTGTTTGTTTGATTTTGCCATTCTTGTGGTTTTGTTCGTCTATTCTTTGATACAGGCTGTCACTGTGTAGCCCTGGCTAGCATAGACTTGGCAATGTAGACCAGGCTGGCCTCCAACTCACAGGAACCCACCAGCCTCGGCCTCCTGAGTGTAAAATTATTGTTCCATTTTTCCAATTTTCTTTTCTAATATTCATTCCCATAAAGAGCATGAGATGAGGCAGGTGAAACTCGCCCATGGGGAGCTCTGCAAAGGGCATACGTGTCTGAGTCGACAGCACACAGTAAACACGCACCAACCCTGACCTGTACAAAGCGCCTAGCTAATGCCTTCTTCAATTAGTGGGGTCCACGATAGCTAACGTAGATCTCTCCGGCACTACCCAATACAAGCGCTGTTTCACTGGACTTTCCCTACTACGGTTTCAATTATTTTATTTTAAAGAGACTAAGAAACAGATCTGAAGCACAGAATAGCTAAGAAAACTGTAAGTTGCAATATGGAGGAGTGTGTTGGGGTACAAGGCACAGTTCTAGGTCATATTTATAAGAAAATAAATTATCTTACATAGAGCATATCTAAAAATAGCCCGATTTGTTGAAACCCGGTAACAAGAACTGATTCTTCAGTTCTTACTACCTGGTAAGGAAGGCAGTCAGAAAGTCGGTACAAGGTCCAGTGGTACAGGTTTATCTCACCTGTAACCATGTCCGTCTCTCCACAAAGCACTGACTAGAGCCTTTCCTAAATCAGTAACTAGACTAGCATGTGCCTGCTCCACCACAGTGTCCATAGACAAGAGCCACAAACACTGACCTGTAACTTGTGCTTTCCTTGATGTCTAAAACGAACTTGTTCATTACCCACAAAGCACAGCTACAAGTCCCTGATTTCACTCAACAGTGAAGCTGCTCCTGGCTGTCCCTGCATGAGGAGGAGGACTCTGAAGGGCACCTCAGGTCCATTTCTGTTTAAGTCACATTGTTTTGTGTTTACCTAAGATTCTGAAGTCAAAACAATATTAATTTAAATTTCGAATCATTTTTACTCATTGTGAAATAAGTCCGCCTTTTAAATATACTCCAAAGTGGTGCTGCTGGTCTAGGTTCATTTTATGATAACTCTTTAAGCTATGCGTGTATAATTTTAAAATTCTGATGTCTGGTAATAACAGCCTCTACCTACATACACAATTTAGGGAGTAATAACTATGTATACTTCCTTCTGTAACAATGAAATATATTTCTGGAAAAAGAAGAATCAACTCCTATTTATTTCGTTTTAATGCATCATTTATTCATTGCCTGAACAAATAATTATTAGGCACCTATTAAATTCCAGACATGATTACATGTTTAATTAAGATTTCATTTCTAAAAGAGATATGGTGGATCCATACTCTTTATATATGCTCTAAGAATAATAATTATTGTCATAATGGATTTTATTACCTAAACATATAAACGATACCAGAACAATTATATTTAGGTATGCTTATGCTATTGTGGAGCTTGGGATGAAGCTTCCTAAGTAGTAAAGAACATGCCTACTAACTGCAGTTCACATGTGAGAGAACATACCTACTAACTGCAGTTCGCATGTGAAAGAACACACCTGCTAACTGCAGTTCACATGTGAGAAAACATGCCTGCTAACTGCAGTTCACATGTGAGAGAACATGCCTTCTAACTGCAGTTCACATGTGAGAGATCATGCCTTCTAACTGCAGTTCACATGTGAGAGAACATACCTTCTAACTGCAGTTCACATGTGAGAGATCATGCCTGCTAACTGCAGTTCACATGTGAGAGAACATGCCTTCTAACTGCAGTTCACATGTGAGAGAACATGCCTTCTAACTGCAGTTCACATGTGAGAGAACATGCCTTCTAACTGCAGTTCACATGTGAGAGAACATGCCTTCTAACTGCAGTTCACATGTGAGAGAACATGCCTGCTAACTGCAGTTCACATGTGAGAGATCATGCCTTCTAACTGCAGTTCACATGTGAGAGAACATGCCTGCTAACTGCAGTTCACATGTGAGAGAACATCCTTCTAACTGCAGTTCACATGTGAGAGATCATGCCTTCTAACTGCAGTTCACATGTGAGAGAACATACCTTCTAACTGCAGTTCACATGTGAGAGGACATGCCTTCTAACTGCAGTTCACATGTGAGAGGACATGCCTTCTAACTGCAGTTCACATGTGAGAGAACATGCCTGCTAACTGCAGTTCACATGTGAGAGAGCCTTCTAACATGCCTGCTAACTGCAGTTCACATGTGAGAGAACATGCCTGCTAACTGCAGTTCACATGTGAGAGGACATGCCTGCTAACTGCAGTTCACATGTGAGAGGACATGCCTTCTAACTGCAGTTCACGTGTGAGAGAACATGCCTTCTAACTGCAGTTCACATGTGAGAGAATGCCTGCTAACTGCAGTTCACGTGTGAGAGAACATGCCTGCTAACTGCAGTTCACGTGTGAGAGAACATGCCTGCTAACTGCAGTTCACATGTGAGAGAACATGCCTGCTAACTGCAGTTCACATGTGAGAGAACATGCCTGCTAACTGCAGTTCACATGTGAGAGAACATGCCTGCTAACTGCAGTTCACATGTGAGAGATCATGCCTGCTAACTGCAGTTCACATGTGAAAGAACACACCTGCTAACTGCAGTTCACATGTGAGAGGACATGCCTTCTAACTGCAGTTCACATGTGAGAGAACATGCCTGCTAACTGCAGTTCACATGTGAGAGATCATGCCTTCTAACTGCAGTTCACATGTGAGAGAACATGCCTGCTAACTGCAGTTCACATGTGAGAGGACATGCCTGCTAACTGCAGTTCACATGTGAGAGGACATGCCTTCTAACTGCAGTTCACGTGTGAGAGAACATGCCTGCTAACTGCAGTTCACATGTGAGAGATCATGCCTGCTAACTGCAGTTCACATGTGAGAGGACATGCCTGCTAACTGCAGTTCACATGTGAGAGAACATGCCTGCTAACTGCAGTTCACATGTGAGAGAATATGCCTGCTAACTGCAGTTCACATGTGAGAACATGCCTTCTAACTGCAGTTCACATGTGAGAGAACATGCCTGCTAACTGCAGTTCACATGTGAGAGAACATGCCTGCTAACTGCAGTTCACATGTGAGAGGACATGCCTGCTAACTGCAGTTCACATGTGAGAGATCATGCCTGCTAACTGCAGTTCACATGTGAGAGAACATGCCTGCTAACTGCAGTTCACATGTGAGAGAACATACCTTCTAACTGCAGTTCACATGTGAGAGATCATGCCTTCTAACTGCAGTTCACATGTGAGAGAACATGCCTTCTAACTGCAGTTCACATGTGAGAGAACATGCCTGCTAACTGCAGTTCACATGTGTGAGTCATAAAGAATGTATCTCTGCCTGACAAATTCACCTTCCTCACTTGTCTGTCTGTCTGTCTAATAACTTCAATGCCACTATTTCTCTTAATTTATTGGTGGTGATTGGTCCTTCTAGGGTCTGGAAGTTGGAATAGGGGACCTAGGAATTGGAACAGATACACATGCCCATTAACAGGACTTTTCTTTCCTTTAAGAACTTAGCATTTGCCAGCAGTGTTGACACATGCCAGTAATCTCAGCACTTGGAAGGCCATGGGTCTCTGTGAGTTCAAGGCCAGCTTGGTCTACAAAGTGAGTTCTAGGCCAGCCAGGGTGACACAGTGAGACCCCCATCTCAAAACATAATAATAAAAAATTAAAATATCATCTTAAAGAACACAGTCTATGATTCTGGAAGCATATGAAATAAGAACTCGCAGTGTCTGGTTTAGGAAGCCTTACTTCACTAATAATATTTATATAATATTGCCCTAGTCTGGGTTCTGTTGCCTGATAACAGCAGGGCCAAACGTAACTTGGAAAGAAGTTTATTTCAGCTTTTGGGTCACAGTTCACAAATGAGGGGTGCCAGGGCAGAACTCAAGGCAGGAGCTCACAGCAGAAACCATGGAGGAGTGCTGCTCACTGCCCCACAGCCTAGCTTCAGCTCAGCCAACTTTCTTACAGCCCAGGATCCTGCCTAAGTGTGACACCAGCCACAGCCTTCCTATGCCAACTAGCAATGAAGAAAATGCCCTACAGACGTGCCAGCAGGCCAGGCTGGTGGAAGCAATCCCCCCAACCTTGAGTTGAAGCTGAGTAGGAAAAACATTGTATATACATTTCATGTGAGTACACAAAAACATGTGCACGTAAATTATATTTGTAAGCTATACACATGGGCATATGTATAAATACATACCCACACATGAATGCATACATGTGCGTCCTCCTCCCACTCCAACAACTAAGACTCTGTCTTATTCTGGTCACTAACAATGAAAACTGCAACTCAGTCTGCACTCGCTGCTAAGGCCCCACGTTACCCTCATTCTCTTCTGCTTTTTCACCATCTTTTCACAGCATTTTCTCTAAGTTTGTTAAACAGCTCCTCTGAACCCCACTGTCTCCTCGGAAAATCACATGTGTGGTTTACACACTAATAGCTGCCCTCAGATGGACGTGGTGATGCACACCTTTAATCCCTGTGCTGATTGGGGCAGAGGCAAGTAAGTCCCCATGAGTCTAAGCCCAACCTGAGCTACATAGCAAGTTCTAGGCCAGCCAGGGCTAGAGAGAGAGAAACCTTGTCTTAAAAAACAAACAAAAACCCTCAATGAAGATAACTAAAGACGGGGAAGACTCTACTCAATTACATGAGCTAAATCAACAATATATCCTAACGTATTTGAGGCAGTGTCACAAAGATGAAAATTAGTTAAAGACATAACAAAAGCACTTGGTGATACACGGAAGAGTTCAAGAGAGGTCTACAGACTTTCATCTAGAATATTTAATAAATGACAGTTCAGAAAGAAGTTGGCCTAACTTAATTTCAAAATGTTAAAAGTTCAACTGTAAAAATGTAAGAGATCAACAAGAAGAATAATAGCAAGAATATATTTAAATATATTCTCTATCTTAAATCTCGTTCAGATTTCACAACCCTGTTAGACTTAGATCACTCATTTAAAACATCAGGATTGCAAGTAATTATTTACATGGAATTGGATAAAAAGGTTTGCAATTTAAATTTCTTCATCCACTAAAAAAATCTACAAAACTGATTTTTGGCATTAAAGTATAAAAGAGGTTTTAGAGTATGAATGTTATTCGTCTGTGCAAGGCTTCAGTAGCGTGTGCACAGATCGCAGCAAGGCTGCTTGGGATGTACAGCGGTTTGACATCCTCATGTGGTATGAGTGAAGCAGAGGTGAGATGTGAGGGCCCTGTGGCAGTGCTCTGACCTAGACAGCTAGGGCATAGCTGCCCAGTGGACCTCCTAAGGTTTGTTAAGGCTCACATGCGGCATTCTACGAACTGAGGAACACATAACTTACAGAAGAGGCTAGGCTGTTCTATAATATATCTTCCTAAACCAGACTTTATTTAATCTTGCAGTTCGTTTTCATATTGACCCCCTTGAATACTAGTGTTAATATCAGCTCAAAAGTCATTTCTGAAGCAGAACATTTAACATATTTCGCACCAGCACCTCCCTTTATAACCACTGCCCTTGCCAATCCTGACCAAAATCGTCCTGGTCTGACAGAATAGTTACCCGTCTCCCTTTCAAATTCAAACTCCTCTGACTATAACACTGGATGATAAATGACAGGGACAGAAGAGTCTATGAAATGAGGACCAGTGACTGCTAGAAGTCCAAATAAACCCCTGAGGATGTACGCAGAGGCAGGGCTCCAAGATCTCACCCCACCGCTCCACACCAAGCGGTCCACTTTTCTTTGGGAAACTGTCCTTTTGTCTCCTCTCCTTCCGGGACAGACCTAACCCTCTAAAGTCTTCTTGGCTTAGACAGCTGGCTACACAAGTACTCAGAGCCTTGATCATTTATTTCAGATCAAGGTCTCTAAGGAGTGAGGGACGGACATGAATGAAGAAGATAGCAGATCACAAATGAAACTTCAGCAGCCGAGCTCGCAGCCTGTGACCAGCGTTGACTATGGTTTTACAGACTAGCGAAATAGTAACTTGTGGTTGTAATACTGCAAAAGCATGGCTGCCTAGCACACCTCTAGATAACAGTCTGCCTCGTACAGTCAGAGAACAATACCAGCTCTCCACGTACAGTACCTCGAGAGGGAAATCCTTTATGCTGACATCTACAAAAGACTGGCAGTAATGAGGATCCATGTAAATCAAACTGTCATCTGCAAGGACAAAACAGAAGACAAGTAATTCACAAAACACCTTATTATGACACTGCTTACAATCCAATTTCTATGTAGAGCAGCTGAAAAAAAGGGCTAGGTGTAACAGCCTGCCGGCCTGAGGCTCGCCAACGGAAACGCAGGTCTGCACGGCATAGATTAACTTTGCATAATCAAATATGCTTGTATAAGCAGAATTTTATAAAGCGATGAGACTGTCATTTAATTTTTGGTGATGAAATTACTTTCACAAACACACAATTATACTCTACAGTTTGCATATGAAAAATGCATTGGCTTCTCTGTGCTGACAGCAAGAACATATTGCTTGTCATTTAATCAACTAACACCGCTAAAGACCGGGGAAAAGGAAGTATGTAAATATCAGCTGCAGAATGCAGCGGGGTCTTCTGCAATTCATGGAAACCAATAGATTGTGCTTTGTTTGGGCACTAACAGAAATTAAGCACAAATTTTAAGGAATCCAATTACACTGTGGACCAAATGACCAGCGCGAGTGGCTGACAGGGACGGCCCACAGAATGAGGGACTCGTTGGTCTCCATTAAGCAGCTTGTCTCCAAAAATCTCATAATTACTTTCCACTTTTAAAAGAAAATAATTAAAAAATAATCATACTTAGTCACTGACCTTGAAATCCAGCAAAGTAGTACGACTGTTTCGGTTTGCCGCCAATGATACCAACACAATACTCAAGGCTTAAAACACCCTGTCAAAGGAAATCCACAGATTTAGATCAGGGGACAGGTGGAGAGGACCGGAAACAGCCGAGCCCGCACTGCTGATTTTACAAGTGCCCCAACTTCCTGCCAACAGTTACTACTGTTTTTACGTTTGCTCGGTGTCCTGGAATCCTTGTCTTCCAAACTACCTCCCTCTTCTTATCACCACTCAGTATTAATTCACATCAAATATTTTTATCAGGATGTTGCTCGACAACATGGACAGGCCACGGTGTGTCAGAAAAACTAGCATCAAGAAGCACAAGAAGTTCAACCAAAGCAAAGCTCTTGTCCTTCTCCTAATGAGAACATTCTCTACCATCTAGAACAGCGGTTCTCAACCCGTGGGTCGCAACCCCTTTGGGGGTCAAATGACCCCATTCATGGGGTCACCTAAGGCCATCCTGCATATTGGATATTTACACTGTACTTTGTAATAGTAGCAAAATTAACATTATAGAAGTAGCAACGAAAATAATTTTAGGGTTGGGGGTCACAACATGAGGAACTGTATTAAAGGGTCGCAGCATTAAGTTAAGATCCACTGATCTTGAGGATCAAATAAAGGCTCAGATGGCCCCCACCTCCCCACCTTAACACCATCCAGTTCTCGACTGTTTATTACAATGCAAAAGCGTTGTACATTCATCAGAGGGCGTACTTGGAGGTGAACGGTATGGATGCACCATCCTCGGATTCGAGAGACTGAAGCAGGCAGAAGGTAGTAGTTCAAAGCTAGCCTGGGCCACGAAGCAAAACTAGTCTCAAAAAAAAAAAAAAAAAACTCTGAATCTTGGATTTTGATCTTTCCTAAGCTAATAATGAACAAATGTGGAGTCATCTTTTGAGGTAGGCAGTGGTGGTGAGTGATGTGCAGGTTCCCACCAGGCAAGCAATCAGGAGGGTAAGCAACAGAAACTCTGTAGCTGTACGATTCTATCCCCTGCTATGACACAGGCCTGCCATCTTTAAATCAGACTAGCGGTGACCGCTTGAATGGGACCCACACAAACAGCCTCAGAACGCTCCCTAGCAGAGGGCAGGGATTCCAGGTGCTTGTTCCTTCCGGTTCCGTCCTCCCCCCTGCCCCGCTTCCTGTATCCCAGCTGTTAGAGTGCACAGGAGGTGAAAGGCTGACAGGAAATAGACTCTGTTAGAGTGCACAGGAGGTGAAAGGCTGACAGGAAATAGACTCTGGCAGCACAGCTATTGTAAGTCACCGCATGCTAGGGTAAGGATTTGCAGTGACAGTCACCCAACTCAACCATGTTCCTGTGAGATCCCAGGTGACCCCATGGGCTCGCCAAGCTGCTCTTAACTAGAGTAAGTTCTCTGGTCTGCTGGTGTCCTACCTGGGGTGAATAGGCGTTATCACACATCTTCCTAGGGAAAGTGTGTAACGATTGCTAAGCTACAATGCTTGACAGGGTAGTGTGCTCAGGCAGGCGGCCACTGCTGTGCTGTCCTCACTAAGGGAGCCCTGGAAACTCAGGGGCCACTGAGCCACACCACCTCATTAGGAAGCACAAGACGTAGCCAAGAGGCCAGGGGAGTGCTGGAGGCATGCATCTGCACAGGATTAACTTCCACAGATACCATGAGGTGAGTCTAGGAGGGTCGGGATGAGGTATTATCACTTAGAGAAGAACCAGGGCTTCTGCCCAACCGTCAACCCAGATAAACTGTGGACACTGGTGAGTGAGCAGACACGGGTCACTGCTGAAAAAAACAACAGGAGCTGCTCCCATCCCTGAGGTGCTGTGGCGAGACTACTATAGAGTTCTGAGGGAGGAAAAAAATTCCTAAGCAGCCTATCATCGCAATTGCCAAATTCTTCAGCAGGACCGAGGAGACTAAGGGTGTTGGAGGCCTGTGTCCTGTGTCCCTTGTGTTCTGACTGCAGGTTGTTTGGTGACATTCTGATACATTCTCGTCTATCAGTTGGGAGCCTGCCTATCAGGTCCTGGGAAGATATGAAGAACGCACTCTGATGCAGTCAGTCAGTTGGTCAGGGTGTGGTAGGTTGACATAGATGCAGTCAGTCGGTCGGTCAGGGTGTGGTAGGTTGACATAGATGCAGTCAGTCGGTCTATCAGGGTGTGGTAGGTTGACATATTCCACTCATAATCTCAACCTCTTCACGATGTGTACAGACCCTATGAGGATTGGATTCCACAAACTCATAGGTCTCTATAAGTATCCTATGAGTCTTGATATTTGAAGAACTGAGAATAACATCATTACTTTTAACCCAAAACATATCTCATATTGTCGTAAAAATATAAAGAATAAAAAAAGTATGGTTGTCTTTTATCTTGCTAGGTTCAGCACCGCAGTGCTCCCAAGATGTCTGCTGGATGTCTTAATTCTCAGTCAGCAAAGCGTCTCACCCGCTCTGCTCCATCCTATATCACACTGCTGAAGGCCTCTCTCTGAGCCTGGCAGCCATCTCTCTACCTATCTAGTTCCCAAGGCAGGTTTCCATGCCAGAAACACACATCCCAACTCTGTGATAGCCCAGACAGCCGCCCCACACTCCATTACACTTAAATCTACACATGAAAGAACACACAACACAATAACCTTTGGCCCAATTGATAAGATATAATTGCCCACCTAAACATACAGAGCCCAGTACCATCCATCCCTTAAGAACATTAATAACAACCTGTAAATACACAGAGTGGAATCTTAACGTCACCTGCCATGGCTTCTCATCCTCTCCCTCCTGTCTCTCCTCCTTTCTGTTCCAGTCTCCTCCTCTTCCTTCAAACTTCTCTCCCGCCCATCCTTCCTCTCCTCCAATGACAGGCCTCCTTCTATCCTGTACCTGCCCCTCACCTGTATTTTACAAATTAAATGGGGAGAAAGTTTGGGTGAGGTCACAGGAGTCTTGTGTACATGACTAGACAGTTGTTCTTGAAGGAGCGAATTAGCATCAAAATACAGGTAACTCCAGGGCAAACCACAACATCTTGTAAAGAAAATAGATGAGGGGAGGGGGAGGAGGAGGGGAGGGGAGGAGGGGAGGAGGAGGGGAGGAGGAGGGGGAGGAGGAGGAGGTATTTGAACCAACAATAACTTGCTTGTGGTTGCCAGACCACTGACATTGTCTGGATCAGTGGCGTTTGGGATGGTTAATCCCGATTAGGGTCCTGGTTGGGTTTGTTTGCTTGGTTTTTGTTTTATCAACTTGACACAAGCTAGAAGGTTTTGGGGAAAGGGAGCTCAGTTGAGAAGATGCCTCCAGCAGATGGCCAGTAGGCAAGTCTGTAGTGCACTTTCTTCATTAATGACTGATGAAGGGGCTTCCGGCCCTCTGTGGGGGGTGCCACCCTGGGCAGGTGGTCCTGTGCGGTGTAAGAAAGCAGGCTGACCTGGGTCCTGCTAAGACTGAACCCCCAGTGAACTAGACTGTTGGGGGGAGGGCGGCAATGGGGGGAGGGTTGGGAGGGGAACACCCATAAGGAAGGGGAGGGGGAGGGGGATGTTTGCCCGGAAACCGGGAATGGGAATAACACTCGAAATGTATATAAGAAATACTCAAGTTAATAAAAAAAAAAAAAAAAAAAGAAAAGAAAAGAAAGGAAAGAAAGAAAAGAATATTCTGAGCTTTTTAACTATCTTACTAATAAAATTTAGAAATAAAAAAAAAAAAAAAGAAAGCAGGCTGAGCAAGCCAGTAAGCAGCACAGTTCTTCAGCCTCTGCATGACTCTGTCTCCCTTGAGACTGTGACCCAGGAGATATAAAACATTAACCCCTTCCTCCCCAGGCTGCTTTAGGTCACGGTGCTTTATCACAGTCACAGGAATCCTAAGACAACTGTCAACTTGACAGAACTTGAATAACCTAAGAAACACAGCTCTGGGCATAGCTATGAGGATGTCGCCAGGGAGGCTTAACTGAATATGGGTGACACCATCCTGTCGGTTAGGGTCCTGGCCTGAATACAGAGGAGCCAACAAATAGATTACCAGAACTCATCTCTCACCCCAGCCCCCTCACACCCCAGCCACCTCACACCCCAGCCACCTCACACCCCAGCCACCTCACACCCCAGCCACCTCACACCCCAGTCACCTCACACTCACCCCCGCCACCTCACACTCACCCCAGCCACCTCACACCCCCACCTCACACCCCAGCCACCTCACACCCCAGCCACCTCACACCCCAGCCACCTCACACCCCAGCCACCTCACACCCCAGCCACCTCACACTCACCCCAGCCACCTCACACCCCAGCCACCTCACACCCCTGCTACCTCACACCCCTGCTGGGATGAGCAGCAGGCATTTTGTCACAGCACTGAGGTAGGTAACTAACACATCAACACATCTGTGTATACATGATGTTCTTCCTTTAGCAAATAAACCGGCTCAGAGAAAGGTGGGTTTTTGTTGTTGTTTTTGTTTGTTTGTTCCCAGAGTTAAGGACCAAACCTTGAGCTTGCTAGGCAAGTGCTACCCTGAGAAAGTGGTTTCTTTCTTTTTTTCCCCATCGAGCACTTATATAAATGTGCTGAGTTTATTCACCATACAGTCTTCAAATTACCTCATGGAGAAAGTATTTTCTAATTTAACTTGTTTTCTTAAAAATAATATGTGGTCACTTAAAATATATTTATCTATTTATACATAACAATATGTGGTACGTAACACAAAAAATTAGAATACCCAAAGGACCATTGTTTTTTCATTTTTGAAACAGTGTCTCGTGTTATCCAGAACAACCACAAGCTTACTACATAGCTGAGGATGACCCTGAACTAACCTCCCTCCCTCCCTCCCTCCCTCCCTCCCTCCCTACCTCCGCTTTCCCAGGTGCTGGTATTACAGGTGTGTGCCACCACACCTAGCTTAGAGCTCGTTATTATTAAAATCTGGGGGAATGTCTCCTTGACATCTGCCAATGTTACATATCCAGATTTACTAGTACAATATTATGTAGCTAAATACTGTAGCCACTTTCTTTCTTTGGATTTAAAAAAAAATCTACATGTATATGTATGCCTGTGTAAGTTTACGTACACTTTATCCGTGTAAGTGCCTACAAAAGCGGGAGGGCATTAGACTCCATGGGGCTGGAGATACAGAAAAGCGTGAGCCCCTTGATGTGAGTGCTGGGAACCAAACCTGAGGCCCTGCTGGAGCAGTAAGTGTTCTTAACCACTACACCAGCTCTCCAGCCCCATGCTACTCCACATTTTTGGCACTCATTACGCCACGACCAATTTTCATATCAACAAATACATAAATCTCTTTGATAACTAATAGTTATAGTCTATGGTTATAAACCCTCATAATATTTTAATTGGTCTAGGCACTTCCTATTATAAATATTTGCAATAGTTCAAATATTTTTATTTCCTCTAAAATTCACATGCTAGAAACTTAATTCATAGCAAAACAATGGTAAGAGGCTAGCCCTTGGGGGATATTCAGATCCTAATGGCTCCGCCCTTCTGAATGGATTTCACCACGCTCTAAAATAGGCCTGAGGGATAGGTGCCTCTGTCTTGCTTGTTTGCATCGGAAGCCAGGCCCTTGACCCTGGGTCAGGATCATCCAGAACACAAGAGAATGGATCTCTGGTCTTTATAAATTGCCCAAACTCAAGTACTCTGTTACAGGAGCACGAAACACACTATATCAGGCTCTAAAGAACAGCCTCATGACGCTGGAGAGACAGATCAGTGGTTTGGGGCATTTGTTACCCCTGCAGAGGACCCAGGTTCAGTCCCCACCACCCAACTGGAGGCTCACGACTGTCTGTAACTCCAGTCCCAGTGATCTGCCACCCTTCTCAGGCACCACGCACACGTACAGTGTGCAGATAAAACAGACATAAATCTTTAAAAAGAAGTCCTTAGGGTTGTGGATTTAGCTCAGTGGTAGAGTGCTTGCCTAGCAAGCGCAAGGCCCTGGGTTCGGTCCCCAGCTCCGAAAAAAGAACCAAAAAAAAATAAAAAAACAAATAAAAGTAATCTTTATCCTATAAAAGAGAAGCATTTAACAGCAATGGGGTTTTGTTTGTTTTTGTTTTTGTTTTTTTTAAACAGTGAGGTTTCTATTTCTTTCTCTTTAAATAAAAACTGTCTTAGTTTCACAAGGAAACCGAACCAGCTGGTTGAAATGTTTATGTCCTAGGGACAAATGAAGTGAAGATTCTAAGTGTCTCATAGCTGAGTGTCATGGTTTGTATATGCTTGGCCCAGGGAGTGGTACAATTAGGAGGTGTGGCCCTGTTGGAGTAGGTGTGGCCTTGTTGGAGTAGGTGTGGCCCTGTTGGAGTAGGTGTGGCCCTGTTGGAGTAGGTGTGGCCCTGCTGGAGTAGATGTGTCACTGTGGGAGTGGGCTTTACTACCCTAGTCCTAGCTGCCTGGAAGTGAGTCTTCTACTAGCAGCCTTCAGATGAAGATGCAGAACTCTCAGCTCCTCCTGCGCCATGCCTGCCTGGATGCTGCCACGCTCCCGCCTTGATGATAATGGACTGAACCTCTGAACCTGTAAGCCAGCCCCAATTAAATGTTGTCTTTATAGGAGTTGCCTTGGTCATGATGTCTGTTCACAGAAGTAAAACCCTAACTTTTACTTAAAACCTAACACTGAGAAAAGAAAGAGACCTATCTATACCAGGAATCATTACCTACTCTTCTCAGAAAAAGAGTGTGGCCCTGAAAGGGAGAGCCTTCCGTCCTGACATCTGTTTTTCCTCCACTTCAGCCCAGAGCAGACCCTGCAATGCACACTTAGTGACTAGGAGCTTGAACCCCACACTGTGGAAGAGGCTGTATTTTTAGAGACTTAGACACTTTCAGCTCCTCACGGTGCTGCTCCACCATTAGCCAGTGTGAGGATTTACTGAGCTGAATCCACAAAGCAATAGCTAAAACTGAAGCTAACCCATCAGAAACCAAAGTCCTAATTTGTCTTGTGGAAGAAAGAACTTTGAGTTCTCCTCGCTGTAACTCCTTACAGAAATAAAACTAATTAAATGAGCTTCTTGTGGCAAGGGACGATGACACCGCAGATGTCCCTCTCGTGGAATGCAGTAGGGCTCTGTGGATGGTACTCTCTCTAGGATGGTGTAGAACAGCCTCGGATAATACACCTAAATCACAAAACTGCACCGTGCATGTTAGACCATGCCGTACACTGATTGGGGGTGGGGATAAAACTGCTGATCACAAATACAAAAGGGTGAGCAGAGAGAGAACAGGAGGGGTAGGGGAGGGAGGCTCCAGGGGTGCCCTTCTCTCAGGGCTTCCAGGCACCCTGCCTTTTCACCATAGGTGGGCAGCCCTTCACAAACTCCCTCTGGCCAATCCGTATAATCCTCACACAACCACTTCAGGCGTTTTTATCTGATAATGTTTCAACCCACAAAAGTGCTCTTGTTTTAGTGAACTAGTGTCAAGCCGACTAGCTTGGTCAAGGAGATGAACATTCTTTATTGGGAGGGATTTTAAAATAAAAAAGTGATGGTTTTATCCTCAGTTCAATATTTGAACTTGAACCTACCACTTGATTTCTCTGGACCTTTCCTAGTTTATGAAGGCAATGTACTTGGCTACCGTGAGTGCAAAGAGGATAAATTATATTGGGAAGTACAACAAAAATGTGTTAAAGACTGATCGTGTACCTCCCGCATGAGGGTAGAGCCTGTCACACTAACAGCTCTTGTTTCGCTCGTTCAGGAACATCAGAATGGCATCGGCAGTGCTACCAAATAACAGAACTGTCTGCCAAATCAAACGCACCTAGAAGGCCCTGGCAACTTCCTCCACAAAGAAAAAGCTGTGACTCAGGGCCCTGTATTGTTGGCATGCGACGTGTCCTCCACAGGCTCACTTGGCTCTCAGCCACTGGTGCTGTCTGGGGAGGCGATGGACGCATTGGGTGAGTGTAGTGAGCCATATTGGATTTGGGCCTGGCCACTTTGTAACTGCATGGCCACAGTTAAGAAGTCATGGACTTGTTGGACAGAGGCCTCTCCCGTGTATTTACAGCACAGGAAGAAAAGACCAAGTAGTAAACACCGGGTGTCTCCACTGCATGACCTCTGCTGATGCATGTGGAACCGACACACCTGGACCACACCTGGGTGGTGGTCAATTTACTTCTGCCTTTTGCTTCCTCAGCCTTTATCCTTGAGATTAAGGCTGGTCTTCTCGGATTTCTCCTGAATTAATTCAGGTCTCGTAGTGGGTCTTTGTTACCGAAGTCACGAGCCAGGTAGTCACGAGCCAGGCTTTCCCACTGTGCTTCCCAGATATTTTCTACCTGGAGAACTTGGGTATATAAGTGGTGAATAAAGCTACAGGAGACTCTCACTCTTCTCCCGCTCTCCCCCCCCCACCCTCTCTCTCTCCCTCTCCTCCTCTCCTGGCTTGACATGATAACGTGTGTGTGTGTGTGTGTGTGTGTGTGTGTGTGTGTGTGTGTGTGTGTGTGTGTGTGTGTGTGTGTGTGTTGTGTTTCATCCCGTGGGCTTTAGCCGATTCTTGGTACCATGTCGGTGCTGGCACCGACAGGTGAGGGGGATGACTGCTAGAAGTTGAGGGCCTAGCAACAGGCCTCTGAAGGGTACAGCCTGGCCGCCTTTCCACTTTGAACAGTATGTTTCCTGATGCTCCAAGATGTGGGCAAGGCTCTTTATGCTCCCACCACCACAGGCAGCAGCCAATCTTGACGGTGTGCCTTCCGTGCCTTAACCTCCACACCAGGGGTACCCAACTTGTTAGCTTCTCTGATGAAGGAGAACAGCCACGGGTCACACATTCAATACACAAGCAAACATTGATGCACTAAAGAAGGCCTGTGTGTCACTTCCAAGCCATCTGCCAGCAAATGCAAAGTCCCCGCGCTATAACCCTGCTTATGCAGCACTCCACTGAGATGGCCTCTAGAAATCCCTGGGCAGCTGCTAAGTGTGGATCGAGAAAATGAAGATATCTAAGAAACAAGGATTTACGAATATTTTAAAAGTAGTTTTATTATATAACATAAAACTAGCAGGGTCTTTGGCATCGTGCTTGAGAAAGTAACGTGTCAGTGGCTGGTTGGTGGAAGGGATGGGATTCTCAATGGGTCACCCAGGTGCACCTGGGTTGTGCTGGCCCTAGTTGTTCCTCTAGTGGCTCATGAATATGGGTGCTGCAAAAGGCAAAAGGGCAGTGGTGTGAGTAAGGTGTGAGGGGAGGCCAGCAGTGTTTGTCTCTGGAAGACTGAGGCCCCTGGAAGTCTAGTAAGAGACATCAGCTTCTTTAAGATGAAAGCCAGAGTGCAGTGCTAGTCATTGTGTGGATATTGGCGGGTAATAAATTTATGGCAACTAAAACTGGAATCACAAATATTATTTACTCAAAGTTCTTGAAACCTGTTTTCAAGTTCTGTCACTATTTCTCGGTCTCCTTGGGGCTGTGTTTAGCTGGCGTGATGAAATGTATAGAACTGTTTGAAGAGCCTGAATTTAAGCCACCACAATTTTAGCTTCGCTTAAAATGAGATGATTTGAAAAGTGGTGTTGATCAATTGGTTTTAACCTTGAAGACACATTGTCCAACCATTAAAAGGGATGGTTAGATGCTGTTAGCCAGTTTTCACTGTCAATTTCTGATACAAATTTTGGTTTTGCTATCAGAAAGGACTTGATAATGTTTGCAAATGGTAAAATCTCAACATCTGGCCCTGACTTAGCCTCTCAATTCCAAAAATGTTACGGATGGTGCCACGGTCGGCATCAACATTCTTAAGGAATTCCTGGAATTGGTGAGGACTAAATCCTTGGTCCTTAAAACTTCAGTCCTAGTGAGGACTTTTTGTCGTTTCCAGTCTTAATGCCGTGCACACATATTTTCGTGCTGTATTATGCAATACTTCACTCAATACAAGTTCTAGGCAGTGGTGAAATCGTCTGTACAAGGCCTTTCTCTTCCCCCGCCAAGACCAGTAGTTACCATTGGTAATTACTACAAGCACAGTGACAAATGCCTTTTCTTCTTACTCCTGTATAGAAAACCCTTGACTAGGTGTGCCTTTTAATGGCACTAAGGAAGCCATAGCTTCAGACTCGATGTCCACACCTTCACTATAGGTGGCCAGCTGAGCTGTATCTATCTGTGGTCCAGCTGTAACCTAGAGTCCGACTAGGAATCTTACAGTTAGTGGCTCTGCTCTGCAAGCTCCTTTCAATAGATTCTCTGATTTCTTCAGTTTCTGTGGCTGTGGTCAGGTGAAACAAACTGACTTTAGACATTATGTCCCCTTTCTCAAAGCATGTAACATTACACCTGCCTCACTCTACATACAACAGTGAATAAATTCGCCACCAGTAAGTGGTTTTGATTTTTGGCTATTAAACATTCTGCTAGGGCTGAAGAGGATGGCTCAGTGGTTAAGAGCACTGACTGCTCTTCCAGAGGTCCTGAGTTCAAGTCCCAGCAACCACATGGTGGCTCACAACCATCTGGAATGAGATCTGGTCCTCTCTTCTGGTGTGTTTGAAGGCAGCTACAGTGTACTCATATACATAAAATAAATAAATCTTATTTAAAATGCTGCTATGTAACAAGAATCTGTCCATATCATAACTTTCAAAAGCCAATTTTGTTGAGAACAGTCTTTTGTTTGACTCCACTATTTTGTTCTCATCACAAACAACACATCTGATGCACATCGAATTTGACAAATGTATCACATGTGACAACTTTGCAAATTATAGTCTTTGACAACTTACGTAAATTCCAAACAAGCTAGGCAGACGCCTTTACTATTTACCTCACCTAGAAAACTAGTCATCTGACCATTGAACATTCTTTCTCTATCCTTAATGTCTCTTCTTGTGAGCTTCCTTTCTCCTCCCCCATCCAGGAGTGTATGAGTGTGCACATGTGTCCGTCCGGGTATGCACATAGAAGCCAAAGGATGACATGAAGATCCTTCCTCAGTTGCTCTCCACCTTATTTCCTGAAACAGAGTCTCTCACTAGACCTTACTCACTGACTGGCTAGGCTGCCTGGCCATCAAGTCCAAGTCCACATCCCTGGTACTGGGACTTCAGGAACACACCACCATGCCCAACTTTCTGTGGGCATGTGGGGTTCAAACTCAGGTCCTCATGGGACGTGACTAGCTAAGCTGTCTGTCTCCCTAGCCCCAGTTCTGTTTTCCTTTGAGACACTGTAAAAGCAGTGCTAAGACTAAAACACAGTAACACGTAGGGGATTATATTTACTTTGACCATAAAAAGTAACTGGTGGGAAAGTAAAAAGCAAGGTCGGGGTCCTTCTGTATCCCAGCTGCTGCTGTAGTGCACAGGGAAGCCAGCTGTGAGGCGTGGTAGGCAGTGCAGGAGACACAGCTGAGGAGTGGAAGCAACCTTCGTCATCAGATATGAACCCTACGCTGTCTTCTAAGGAACTCTAAATGCCGTTATCTGCGGTGGCTGTTTAAAGCTTTGGTGGTGACTTGGGCTTCCAGTCACCATGAGCACACACATTGTCTGGTGTTGTAACCGGACTGTCTGCACTTGGAAGACACACAGACATGCAAGTAGAAGGTCATGTGCACCCACATCTGTTCTGTGTGACACTGCAACACGACATTGTCATCACCAAAGTTCACACTAAAGGACCACAAAATGCAGTTACCAAAGCAGAGAGGGAAGGGAAAGAAAAACATCTCATGCTGTCTTAAGTACATTTCCAGTCTTGTGTAGGTTAGCATTCACAGCTATCCTGGGCTACATGTCACCTGCAGGTTAAGGACTGAACATCTCTGCACTGGGAGTCAAAACAAACTTCAACCCCCTAAAGTTTATTCTGCCAAGTGTTTCATCGCAGCAAGGAGAAAAGTCATTTATTAAAACTGAAATAGTAAGGGTACAAACTTAACCAAATAACTTTAAAGGCATTGCTTTAAAACTGAATGTCTAGTGCCTATCGCAACACAATGGGTGTGAACAGACAGGCTCTTTTGGTTCGAGAAGCACACCTATATGCAATGGGGCTGGAGAGACTTTAGACTGGCTCAGAAGAGAGCGAGGCTGGCTCTCCATGCTCTCTCACTTCTGCTTATACAATCAATGTCTCACTGGCACCATAGTGCCACAATAGCAAATTATAAAATATGGTAGCAATTTTAAAAGTTTTTTAACAGTTAGGTTGACATGGGTTGTTAGTTTTAAGAGTAACTAAGATAAATATATTTTTAATCAGAAAAGGATACTAATTAGGAGCCATATTGCAAACCTCACTTCTGTAGCCTATCAATTAGCACAAAGACTGAAAGGCTTTCACTCCTCACAGAAGATGCTCTTCAGACTCACACAGGATCTCTCAATGCTGACATTAAAAATACCTGATGCCAAACTTCACAACGTATAACTGTAGGGTCACAACTCACTTGTGGAAAAGGAGACTGCAACTCTTCTCTGGTTTTTTTGTTTGTTTGTTTTGTTTTGTTTTTTCTTTTTTCTTTTTTTCGGAGCTGGGGACCAAACCCAGAGCCTTGCACTTGCTAGGCAAGCGCTCTACCACTGAGCTAAATCCCCAACCCCTCTTCTCTGTTTTTTATATTAGGTGCTACTGCTTTGAACATAAAAACAAAAAGAACTGAGCACTTCTTACCTTCACAAACTCCAGATAGT
This sequence comes from Rattus rattus, assembly GCF_011064425.1. Taxonomy (NCBI): domain Eukaryota; kingdom Metazoa; phylum Chordata; class Mammalia; order Rodentia; family Muridae; genus Rattus; species Rattus rattus. The sequence goes on from NC_046154.1 coordinate 55,302,468, forward strand.
CGATGTTGGTTCTTTCTCCACCAAGCCTAACAGGAACTAAAATAATAACAGCCTTGTCACGTGCATCTCCAGCCGTCACAGAATCAGTCTGCTTATCAATTACATCAGAATTGTAAACTGGGAGAAACATAATGAATATGTATTAAATGTCATAAAGGTGGCTGTATACACATTCTTACTCTAATTCCACCCCTCCACTGATTGGTCATCTGTCTCTGGTTTCACCATCAAAGTATCAACAAGTTTAAATTTCCATACTCATGGCCCCTGGAAACTCAACAGTAGTAAAACAAAGTCTTGGTCTCCCCAAGCATATGCTCTGGCCAGGAAACTATGGCAGGCACAAGCGTAGGATAAGTCAGAGAGTGTTTAGCTTGGTTAGATGACAAACACTGGCTAAGCAGGGAGGCGCTGGTCCCCGAGCCTGACACCCTGAGCTCCACCGCCAGATGCCAGAAGGGAGAACAAATTCCTGCAGTTGTCCTCTGCCTTGTGCATGCTCACGACTCCCACACACAGTAAGTACGTGTTTTAGGAAATACAAAATGCCAAGCAGACCAGTCTTTCCACAGTCTGAGCCCTCGATGGTTGCCCGGTTTGTAGATATATTCATATTAAACCCGACAGACATATTTCTTACTCTCCTAAAACAATAATTTTTGTCTTAATAGCTTTTCTACAAAAAATTAACTTACAGCATGGGATGGCTGTATTTCAGGAAGTAAATAGGGGCTCTATTTCTGTTCTCTGGTTTCAAGATGACTATAGATACTGGGTATCAACAGAAGACCCCAAACAATCATGAGATGATTTACTGGCACCTTAGGGGGAACCATGCTTCTAAGGGAAATTATCTATCCTCAGATGTCTGACCTTCCTGCCCTGGCCTCCCTGGATCAGGCTTACAAGCAAGAGTCATCTTAACCAGCTTAAACTGGCTAACCAGTTTAGACCCAGTGTGTTGATACACTCTCATCCCTGCCTGCAGGGGTGATGGGGTAGATTGAACTAGAATTATAAAGTCAAGACTTGACCAGCCTAAATAGTGATGGCCTCTCTCAGGGTAAAAATAATAGCAAAATAATCGTTTTAAATGCTCAAATTTTTTCTGGCAAATATATTTAAATTAGCAATTAAGGCATTTTTTCAAAATATACTAATTCCTATGACATGAGGGATGTTATATAGGAACAACAATGAATTAGCTAAGACTATCATCTTCAAAACCATTTGCAATATAACCAGGAAGAGATAAGCTCTGTACACATAAAGGGTCTGAGCCAACACAATACATGGCTAGAATGTCAAACACTCCATACCTGTACAGTCCTGGGCAACATAAATTGTTAGCCCTTGCAAATCCGGATGCCTTGCTTCTTCAACTGCTTTTCTAGGAAAATAATAAACATCCTTAAAATCCTACCTACAATTTCCTGTTGTCACCTAAGGACTTAGCTTTAAAAGGAGGGCAATCCTTAGCTGCCCTGCCTGCCCTATGTACCCTGGATGCCTGCTGTCAAACCCATCACCTGAAGAGTGTCGGGAATCAGCTGCACTTTGCAAAGCTGAACATGACACTAAGTTACCCGAAGGCTCTAAACGAAGCCACAAAATATACCTTAGAATCCCTGGGTATAAACTAATCTCGCAGCCCTCAAAGGACTTCCCTTCTTCATCAGCTCCCTGGCTGCACAGAATGCTTTCTGAGCAGTGAGTCACAGAGCTTCAAGGTTTGCTTCACAGTAAACATCCACTGCAAAGGATGTATTACGGGGCTTGTCCCCAACTACACTTGGCAACTCGCCCCTCCCCCTCTGAACAACAGTTAGTTCACACTTACAAAAATCAGTATGAAGGGTGAGAGCAGAGCTCAGTGGTAGAACACTTGCCTAGCAACCAGAGACCCTGGGTTTGATCCTAGCATCACGGGACAGGGGAGGAACGGGACAACTATTCGACCTGAGCAAATGACTTTCCTAATTTAACGAGTTGGAATTCTGTAAGCAAAGCTGCAAACTAAAAGGCACTTCTCAGCAAGAGCGTTCTCAGTGACATGTGTTATGACAAAGCCCACAGCTGAAAAAGGACTTATGCAGATGTGGCAACTAAAATATTTAATCTGCCTATATCTTTACCACGTATGCTCCTGTATATTAGTTTAGAAGAAACACTAGATAACTATGTCTAAATATGCGGCCTGTTCTTATATGTAAGCTAAGAACAGTTCTGACAGGTTCAAATATTGAACGGGAAAAAGAATAACAACAGAAACGTGTCGATCTGCAAAGTCCCAAGTGTTTGCCATCTCCCTACAGGAAAGCACACGGAGCCTAGGGACATCTCGGAGGTTAGGAACTATGCTTTTGTGATTATGCTTCTATAAATGTTTGCTTCATGACCTGCCACTCATAGGAACGTGAAGTGTGCATGAAAATGCTGAAACGATGATGTTAGCCCCTGACATCTCATTAGACATCAATAAATTGGTTACTACAAAAAAAAAAAAAAACCTATTATGGCCTGCCTTCCAGTGTCAGGCTGAAAGAGATGGCAGCTCTCAGAACATACAACAGTACAATCTAAGGAGAACCTACCTACGAAGAGACCCTGGATGTCTGTACCTGTAACCAAGAGCAGGAACCTGTCTGTAGGTAAAGGCAGCTGTAGCCCCTCTGTCTTGACCCCACCCTCCATTAGCTAAGAAAAGCAGGCTTCCATGTCGCTGCTCGTAAGAGCTTCGGCTGTGAACCCTCCCTGTCAAAGTTGGTATTTCCAAGCACAGAACAGAGGGGTTGAGAACAACCATACCTTAAAATGTGAGCAACCACTGCTGGTCCATACCAGTCACCAGCTTTCTTCCCAGACTTCTTCCCAAACTCTATCAGGCGATGTAAGCCGAAGACAGCCACAGGGGAGTCTCCAAACCAAGAGATGATCTGCCTGTGGTAAATCTCACTCTGTACTGCATGGTCGTCGGGATGCTTCCCGGACGTTCCCTTCAGAGAGACTGCTGGGGTCCGGAGTTCTCTCTCCCCTGAAAGGGAGGCTTCGAAGGACGCAGTGAACTTGCTGATGGTGTTGGAGGTCCATGAGTCGGAGTCCGAACTCTCAATGTGCAGTGCGTCGGGCCAGGTCCAGGCTGCGGCAGATCCAAGCAAGACTCAGACTTTCAGACACAGACCTTGGCGACCGCGCTAGACAGTATGCGGTGTGTAAAGCCAACCAGGTTTCTGAACCAAAACAGACACTCAAGGCTGTGCACAGGCAGAAACTAGAGTGACGGTTGCTAACGGCGACGAGCATGGTAGGATGGCTGTCAAAGGGTTCTCTGTGCGATAATTAAAAACTCTAAAATTGGTTATTCTCACGGCTACAGAACTCAGTAAGAATACTAAGAACCACTGAACTGGTCACTTTAAATGAGTACATTTATTTAATAAAAGTAATTTAAATGAAATAGGTTATATCCCAATAAAGCTGCTTTAATAATTTTTTTGAAATTAAAATATAATTACATAATTACCTCCTTTCCCCTTCCTCCCTCCAACTACTCTCTTGTACCTAGTTCTTGGCTCTCTCTCAAATTCATGGCCTCTTTTTTTTTTATTGTTGTTTTGTGTGTGTGTGTGCGTGCGTTTGTGTGTGTGTGTGTGTGTGTGTGTGTGTGTGTGTGTGTGTGTGTGCTTTTAAAGATCTAAGTATAACCTGTTCATTACATGAAGTATCACTTGTATGTGTATGATTTCAGGGCTGAACACTTGTAAAAAGCAGCTTTGAAAGAAGAAGAAAAAAATGTCGGCCAGGCATGGAGGCACACTCCTTTAGTCCCAGGATTTGGGAAACTGAGGAAGGCTGATCTCTGGAGTTCAAGGCCAGCCTGATATGCAGTGAGACCCTGTTTCAAAAACAAAACAAAGAAAAGGAAACAAATCTAGCAAGCCCAGCACGTGACTCAAGGCCCTAAGCCCAGCACATGCTAGGCTAAGGTACAGAGGCCAGACTAGCCTACACAGGGAGAGCCTGCCTCAAGAAAAAGGCAAAAGCAGTGGGATGGGGGCATAGATTAGTGTTTGTCTAACAACTCAAAGCCCTGCAACCCATCCCTGTACTGAAAGGGGAAGAAAAACAGAAGGGAAAATAGAGGAAAGAGGAACAAAAGAGGAAGTAAGGGTTGGGGGAGGAGGAGGGGCAGGAGCAGTGCTCAGGAGACCCAGGCAGGGGTTGGGGTAGGGGCAGGACCAGACTGGGACAAAGATGAGATGTGCTTATAAAATAAAACAATAAACATATAAGCAAACCAATACGATAAATTGATGATATGCTTAGATCTGACTGTCTCAGAACTACTCTATGATTTCTAACTTTAACAAACTGGTACTGTACTACACATAATTAAGGGAAAATCACAAAAAAAATAAAAGCTGCTAAACTCTAGTACAAATGGACGGTCCTTCAATATGGTTTTCTCCCTTCCTTCCTTCCTTTCTTCCTTTCTTTCTTTCTTTCCTTTCTTCCTTTCTTCTTGTTACTCTTCAGTTGAAATAAAGACTCCTATACTCTACTCCTAGTCTGTCAGACCTCTAGGCTTCCCAAAGGCACAATAAAAATTAAGTAAATAGAAAGTATTTATTAACATTCATAGTACTCTGAGTAGATGCCTTTAGGAGGGGGTTCATTTTGATTACATGTTTTAAAAGGAAAAAGAAGGGCTGGAGAGATGGCTCAGTGGTTAAGAGCACTGACTGCTCTTCCTGAGGTCCTGAGTTCAAGTCCCAGCAACCACATGGTGGCTCACAACCATCTGTAAAGAGATCTGATGCCCTCTTCTGGTGTGTCTGAAGACAGCTACAGTGTGCTCATACACATAAAATAAAGAAAAAAGGAAGAAAAAAAGAAGCAAAACTGCTGAGATTTTAACTTTCAGTAGTTTTTAAAAATATTTTTAAATTTTTTAAAAAATATTTTTTAAATATCTTTTGTTCAAGATATTTTCCAGATATCTTCCTTCAGAATACTATGATGGTTTGTTAGAGAATAATAGTAGCGGTTCTCTAGCAAATTAAAACCTAATGAATACAGTCAGAGAAGAGATCAGACCTAAACGCAGCAAATAGAACCGTTATTTTACTGTTTAATTATGCCGCAATCTTCAAACGGCATTTATAAGTCAATGAAGCGAATCATCTTCCAGTTAGATTAAGTCCTGGGTTCAGATCTGCTCAGGAATCAACATTCCCATCCCTGTTCATGAGTACACAGGACCACAGATAAATCACCCCCAGAAAACCTGTGTAAACTGAGTCTTAGTTGAGTTTAGTGGTTAGAACACTTTTCTGGCATACAGCCAAGGCCCTGAGATTAATATCCAATGTATAAAACTTTTAAAAATTAAAAAAAAAAAACCCACCTTGTTCTTTGTATTAGTCACTCTACTCGCACACTTGCTTGCTAAATGACTCTATAGAAGTCTCTAGAGTACAGGATGCTGTCTAGCACTTTAGAGAAATCTGATAATATTTAGTATTATCTTTGATGACAGCCTGAAAATGGTAAAACAAAACTCTCTTACAAATGTACACATTATTAAAAAACTGACTGATAGGGAAATGACATGAGAAAGTAAATACAAGTAAGTTGACTATCGATGAGATTTCTGAGGGTTTACACTTGATCTTAGCCAAAAAGCCGAGAAGCGATTTTCTGAGGGTTTAAAAGTCTAAACACAAGTCCTTTAATCCCAGGACTCAGGAGGCAGAGACAAGCAGATATCCGAGTTTGAGGCCACCTGGTCTCTAGAGAGTTTTCCAGGACAGTCAGAGAACTCCTGTCTCAAATAGATGGATGGATGGATGGACGGATGGACAGACAGATGGACGGACAGACAGACAGATAAGTAAATATATGTCTAAGCACTGGGGTTGGGGACATGAATCAACAGTACCCATGTTCGGGAGCTTATAACTTCCTCTAACTCCAGCCCCAGACGATCTGACATCGTCTGGCCTTCACACAGATACACACTTATTTATTTTAATAAATCTTTTTAAAACTCTAAACATAATGTTCTCATTAATTAGACTAAAATTTTAATATAAAGAATTATAGCCAGGTGTGGTTATAATCCTAACATGCAAGAGACAAGAAGGTGGGCCTCTGTGAACTCAAGGCCAGCCTAGTCTATTGTGAGCTCTAGGCCAGTTAAGGCTACACAGTGAGACCTTGTCTCTAAAAATAAAATAATAATTTAATTAGTAGAGAATTATAGATCATTTGTGATGATTATATATGATAATATAGAGATAATATAATTTACAAATATAATGATATAATTATATATTTATATTGTCTATTAAATATATAATTTTATTATATAACATATAATTTCTATATAATATATTACTATATTATATAAAATAATTAATCTATAATTATGTGACATAATCTGCATATGCCATAATTTATAATATATAATTCATATATACTGTTAAATAGTATAATATATAAATAGAATATGAAATAATTATAAATAAAATTATTTATGATGAAAATTTCAAAATACTACTGACATGTACAAAGGAAAAACAGAGTAAAAATTCTTCTGCCCAGGGCTTAATGAACTTAATGGGGTACGCTAGAGAATTCAACCACAACAATAAAACGTGAAGGAAACTCGCTGTGGTGAGCATGCTGAGTCTACAGTTTTCAGAGAGTGAGGAGCACGGATGTGTAAGACATTCAGCTCAGCTCGTACAGGCGGAACAGATGCTCTTAGGTCAGTGAACACCTTGACCTGAGCAAGGTGGATACAAACCGATACCCAGAGTAAAACAGCAGCAGCCAGAAACAGAGACTTGATTTACCTCTACCGAGAAAATGTAGTATGAGTCCCTGAGCCAGCAGCATCTGGCCGGTCCGCAGTGTACAGCCCCAGCCACAGTCTGTCGTCAAGGCTGAAGCTTCTATTTGAGGAAATTCTTCCCTGTAGGTCAGCCATATTCTAGAAATGAAATCCTTACGGAACTCTTCCACATTGCCTGCAATTACATGATCTTCAATGGCACATCCTGATCTTGCGGGCAACACCTTGCTTTCATCTACAAAATGTTTAAAACATAAGTTATATAGGATAAAGGTAGGTGACCAAGTGTGCATAATGGTAGGTATGTGTGTCTGTCATTACTGTGCCATCTCACTTAGGAGGACTGTAAGCCCTCTGCTGTCTTATCAAATGAGAAGGAACCCCGAGGTGGTTTGGACCCTGGAGAAAAACACTGCTTTTCACAGTGACATCTGCACCTCTGTGAATCACTTCTTGGACAAGAGGGTAATATACACCTTCTTTTTACCTCCGTTGGCTCAGGACACACACATTCCAGCTCTGTGAAAAGTGACAAGCAAATAAGATGCCATGGCTTGTCAGTATGTAACAACGTATGCAGTCACATGTAGTACACATTGTATTGTTGTGGATATTTATACTCAAATTTTAAAGTCAAAACTAATAAGCTACAGAGTAAAATATAAAAAGTTTAAAACATAAATGTCCTTTATGTTCAAATACCATTTCTTCAGAATTTGTTGCTATGCACACAAATCATTTTAAAGGCCTTTGCAAACTGATTATCTCTAACACGGTTACTATGAAAAAGCCATTGTTTGCCGAATAATTCATGGAACACTATTCTCAGTGACCTGCCATTCCTCACTTATTCCCAGAGAAAGCACTTCACCTTTCCCTGCAGCCAGAGACACTCTCTGTGTTAGGAGCGTCTTGTGAGCATCATCAGTGCTGGCTGGCCCGGAGGTGTGGACACACAAGTGCGGAAACACATCTAACTACAGCCCTCAATCGCACGAGGTGCAGCATCTGAACAAAGCCTTTCTGTGGGATGTGAAAGGCCGAGCTTTACAATACGGTCTGTCTTCATTCTTCCTTCACCCATCCCTTCTGCTCCTTCCGAAAAGTTCCCATCATTCAACCTTCACCTATATTCAGCAGATGGTAATAAACAAATGAATTCCAAGCCTCCGTTGGCATGACTTTCTCTCAATATTATACAGAACTTAAAGTGAGTCACAAATAAAAGTGACTGGGAATCAAACATGGCACTACAATATGTCTAAATAGGCCCCTTCGACATGTGTATTTGTTTTAAATGTGCTACGATAGTTCCTGACTCTCATGCCTCATCCTACACACGCAGAGCTCCAATCTCCTCTCTGGAAGTCAAGTCATTTAACCTCTTCAGACCCAGACAACACTAAATCCTATGGGGAAATCGTCAGTACTGAGTGAACTTTGTTCCAAGAGCTTTAAGAAAAATAAGAAATATTTCAAGAACCCACATAATAAAAAGTGGGGGGAAGGAAGCAAACAAACATAGAAAAGAAAGAAAATCATTGATTACTGGAGGCTGAGTCGAGGCTGACTACACAATACTAAGAAATATCAAGAACTACAAAACCTATACAAATAGGTGGAAAATGAACAAGAAACTCTCGAAGACAGAGGGTTGTTCCACTGGATGGAAGGAGTTTTCAGAACTCCTAGAACCAAATGAAAATGAAAACATAACAGCTCAGAGCTTCTGGGATGTACTGACACCATTTACGAGAAGGACGTGGGTATGTGTGCCATGAAAGCAGTGTGTGAAGCCTGACAGCAAGGGGGGAAATGGAGGATGGGGAAGGGAAGGTACAGAGAAAGTTCTGGAAAGTCTGCACCCACAGAGCCTGCTTGACTGACAGGAGTTCAGTGGAGAGGCTGGAATGTGACCACTGGGCGGATGCTTGGTGACGTCACTGGGGAGACCCTTTCCTTTACCATCACACACTCGAGTTCCCAGGGAACTTAACAAAGAACGGGAGCACATGTGTAGGTGCTTAACGTGTCACGGCAGTTTAATATGGAAATAAAGTAACAAAACATTTAGCAATGAAAGTCTTCAAAGATTTTGTTAATGCTTTACACGTTTATCACTTACCTTCATATTTAAAATGATAACATTTTCCAAGCAATAAAACAGGTGAGTTTCTACTAAAATATGTCTTTGTTTTCAACACCCAACCTGCAAGGAGAGAAAGAAAGTTCTGGAGTTAAAATTAAAGAAAAAGCCCTATAGTATCTCTTTCCTTGTAGCTGACTGCAAGGTATGAATATGGATGTTTGGAAGTTACAAACTGGGCTGGAGAGATGGCTCAGTGGTTAAGAGCACCGACTGCTCTTCCAGAGGTCCTGAGTTCAATTCCCAGCAATCACATGGTGACTCACAACCATCTGTAATGGGATCTGATGCCTTCTTCTGGTGTGTCTGAAGACAGCTACACTGTACATGAATACATAAAATAAATAAATTCTTTAAAAATGTTTTAAGTAAATAAACTTGTTAGTTTAAACAAATTCCAGTCTCTTAACCATAATCTCCTCCTTATTAAACATGGAAGAGGAAAAAGTGATTTTGATATATTTTGGCAGGTCACAATGCTCTCCTGACACAAACTAGAAAGGCTGGAACTCTGATTATCAACTGTTTGAATTGTCTTCCATCTCAGGCATTTTAAAGGTGCAAAGTAGTTGAAAGCCCTGGAGAGGAAGTTGAGGAAAGCACGAAATAGGCTGGCCCACCTGGTAAAATCAGCCTCTGATGTAACTGTCTGATGTACACACGTACTCAGTCATCCCTTCTGGGCTTTCAATCCCCTGTCCTAAGCCCCAACTGAAGTCACAAACTCTAATTATCAAAATGGAAGAGAGAGGTGGTGTTCTCCTTGGCATCCATGATGGCAGGGACCCTTCTGAATCTTTGGTGAAGAGCAGTGGTGCCCTACAGTGCTGAACACTGACTGCCAAGCCTATGGAAACCCTGAATGCTAAGAGTGGGGTTGAATATGTCACAGTGGCATGTGTCAGTAAGGCCTGGACTCGGGAGCCTGAGGCAGGAGAATCACAAATTCAAGGCCATCTTGGTCTACACAGAGAGACTCTAGAAAAAAAGCAGAGTGGATGGTTTTCTAAACACAAGGGCATGTACAGACAGAATTAAAGTTAGCAGACATAGGTCTAACAGACTATTTGTGTCTACATTATACAGAGTTATTAACAAAAGTTTAAAACTCGGTTTTTATATTCCCTAAAGCACTTATACAAATAAAGAAAAATATGAACTAAAAGTTACAATGATTCAAGAAGAGTTCTCTGCTAGACAAGGAGACAGACAGGAAGTCAGACACTGTTCAGCCTTCGTTGGGCTTCACTTGATTTACGGTAAGGTGCTAAAAAAAGTTTCCCTGCTCACAGTCTTTCCCCTTCCCCTATCACTACCAAGTTAAACCCCGGTGGCTCGGCCTTGACAGATTTTCTGTTCAGAAGCATGTGATTGGACCAGCGAGACGGCTCAATGAAAAGCCTTCTGCCAAGCCTGACCTCTGACCAGAACCCACACGGTGAAAGGAGGAAACAAGGCCCACGGCCGTCCACTGACTTCCATATGTGTGCCCGGCGCACACACACCACACACACACACACACACACATACACACCACACACGCACACATACACACGCATGCACACACACACACACACTAAAAACGCTAAGGGGACAGAGAAACAGCTGGAGGTTAAGAGCAGTTGCTACTCTTCCAGAGAGCTCAAGTTCAGTTTCCCACTCCCATGTCAAATGGCTCCCGACTGCCTGTTACCCCAACTCCAGGGCATCTGTTGCCCTCTTCTGGCCTTCGGGTTCACAAAACCACACTCAGACATACATGCATACTTATCATTAAAATATAAAAGAATTTAAAAATAAATAAAAACGTTAAAACCATCCTGTTACTATGTATCAGACTTAGACTTCTCAGTCTCAGTGAAGACTGGGGTACAAATTAGATCTCTATTCTCCATCCCTACTGTGTGTGCCTCACTACTTGATAAAAATGTCTCCCAGAATGTCAGTCCATCGAAGTTCTACTCCTCTCAGAGTCGTCACTGGGGACGACCTCCCCGCTTTCCACTTAGATCTGGTTCTCTTCTAAACTCACTGACACGGGTATGTACCTGCTGTGTATACCAGGAACCAGGCTTGGGTTTCCCATGTATTATCTTTTATAAATATTAGATCAAAGCCCCACCACAGCAGCCATCTTTTCTCTCAAAAAGCAACAGGTTTCTGAGAATTCAGTAAAGACACGCTCAAGAACCAATCTTTAAAAAGAAACCTCTTACCGTCTCCCTCCCTGTGGTTTACTGTCCACCTCCATCTTCTGACTGACCGCTCTCCAATCTTTCCTCAGAAGAGGAAGAAAATGCGATCTGAGGCACTGCATGAGCTCACATCTAACAAGAACTTAGGGTCACAGTGTTTCACTGTCCCACATCAATCACAGGACACACATTCTCCCCTGCCCTTCTCTTCCCTGTGAGACCTCACAGCTGACTGATTTGCTCTATGCTCAGTACAGAAGACAGTCCAGTGCTTCTCAAAGGACCCTGACATTTTCTCTTTTCCTACAAGCTCATGAGAACTTGCATAGTTGAACACAGCAAAAGATTAACCCGTACACTGGACTTTCTCTTTTAACTATTTAGTTTTGGTTGACCATTTTCCACTCATCTTTATAAATGCGTTCACTGTATGAAACTCCTTGCCTATCTTTGCTTCAGCTTACTGATGCTAAATCAGGATACTATGGGGCAGACAGTAAAAAACTGAAGATACAAAATACAGAGCCATGGGGAAGCCGGGAAGCTTGGAGGAAGAGCAGGAATTAGCACTAACACATGTTTGAAAAAGCCATATGGAAACCTAATATTTTATAAATTTTCTTCACACACACACACACACACACACACACACACACACTCTCTCTCTCTCTCTCAAACCTTCCCCTTAACACCCAGGAATCATCACTAAAGAAGGAGCAGAAAGATGGTAAGAGAAGTCGGGAAAGACTGGGAAGGACTAGGGCAAGATAGTATCTTTTAAACATGGCGGAACCACTGCACTCGTGACCTCTCACAAGATCACAGCAGTCCCCACTCCAGCATGGAGGGGCTCACAGCCCTCACCCCTAGCTAAGCAGTTTACAGCTGATAGGCAAAGGTTGTTTTGGGTTTGTTTGTTTCAGAGCTGTGATTCCTCATAGGCTGGCCGTGCTCCAGTGGATGCACATCTGTGCATACAGAGGCAGCACAACACTAACTGGACTCCGTGGATCATGTAACAAAACTGGGAGTGGGATGGAGAGATAAGTAACCAGAGAGTTGGAGAGGTGAACCAGATCAAAATATATTATACACGTGTATGAAATTCTCAAAGAAGAAATAAAAATATCATGTTCAGAAAAATTATACAACCAGGTGTGTGGGCTCATACACCTCTAATCCCAGCACTTGAGAGGCAGAGGTAGACAGACGTCTGTGAGTTTGAGGCCAGGGTGGTCTACACGGTGAGTTCCAGGGCTGCGCAGACAGACCAGACCCTATATCAAAAAAACAAACGAAAACAAAAGCAGGGAGCCAACGGATAAGAGCCATAAATAACAATCTCTTACTTAATGCATTACTATTAATTATTAATAATTAATTATTATTTGTGTGTGGATATGTGAGTGGGACACACATGCCACGGCACCTGTAAAAGACAGAGGACTCTTGGTAGAGTCGGTTTTCTCAATAAATCACATAGACACTATTACCAATGGATTGGATGGAGCAGAAGAAAAACTATCAAATTGTTATGGAAGCACAAATGTTCTAGAATAAGCAAAGCAACCTTGAAAAAGAAAAATAAAGTTGGAAAACTGAGCCTCCAGTTCTACACTTGATGATAAACCTACAAAAATGGCAGCGCTGAGACGCTGGCAATACAGACTGACGTATGGTAAGTGAAACCAGACTGAGAGGGGCAGAGATAAACCATGCTGATCAGCTGACAAGGACCTCGGAAAACTCAGACCTTAGACATGTTGGCGGGGGTGTGAAATGACGCAGCTATTCTGGAAAGCAGTCTGGCAATTCTTCGAAAAGTTACATTCACTGCCCGGCATGACTCAGCATTAACGTTTCCTCAGCTGGTCCTGACTCAGCCTTAGAGATGTGGTCACACAAAATGCAGATGCTTCACTCCTTCTTTAAAAGGGGAACAAGAATACCCTTGGGAGGGAACAGGGAGGCAAAGTTTAGAACAGAAGTAGAAGGAACACCCATTCAGAGCCTGCCCCACATGTGGCCCATACATATACAGCCACCAAACTAGATAAGATGGATGAAGCAAAGAAGTGCAGGCCGACAGGAACCAGATGTAGATCTCTCCTGAGAGACACAGCCAGAATACAGCAAATACATAGGCAAATGCCAGCAGCAAACCACTGAACTGAGAACGGACCCCCCCCCCCGTAGAAGGAATCAGAGAAAGGACTGAAAGACTTTGAAGGGGCCTGAGACCCATATGAACAACAATGCCAACCAACCAGAGCTTCCAGGGGACTAAGCCACTACCCAAAGACTGTACATGGACTGACCTTGGGCTCCAACTGCATAGGTAGCAATGAATAGCCTAGTAAGAGCACCAGTGGAAGGGGAAGCCCTTGGTCCTGCTAAGACTGGACGCCCAGTGAACGGGATTCTTGTGGGGAGGGCGGTAATGGGGGGAGGATGGGGAGAGGAGCACCCATATAGAAGGGGAGGGTGAGGGGTTAGGGGGATGTTGGCCTGGAAACTGGGAAAGGGAATAACAATTGAAATGTAAATAAGAAATACCCAATTTAATAAAGATGGAGAAGAAAAAAAAGATGTAGTCACACAAAATCTGTACAAGACCATCCACAGCAACATTGTTCACAGAAACTCAACATTAACTGATGAAAACAGCATCAAAATGTCGGGTACAGACACCGATGAAAGATTACATACATATAAAAAGGAACCTCACATGGAACCTTAGTGCTAAGCTGCCTGAGGAAGGTCATGAGTTCAAAACTAACCCAAGCCAGGTTGTTAGGGACACTAAAGTTAGATGAGACCTTATCTCAAAAGGGGAAAGACCTGGGACTGAAGGGGTCTCTTAGGAATACATACAGTATTTGTTTACGTAGATAACTCACTAGGCAGACCAGGCCAGCCTGGAACTCCTGTCTCCACCTCCAGAATGTTGGGTGTATGGGTAGATCCTACCATGCCCACATTTCAATACAGAATATTTGAGTCTCTGATCTCAAGATTAGAATATAATCTTGTGAGTATATTCCACTGTCTTCAAGAGATTCTCATCAGCCCTGCTTACATTTCCCTAGTCCATGACTATTCCAGACATAATAAACTATTCCGTCTCAGGTAAGTTTACACAACACCTAAATCACAATACTTACTATATTTCATGTTGTTCCAAGCAGATATAAATTTAGTTTTTAGCTTGTCAACTTCATCTGTTCCTGAAGCCTCCATATTCAAATTCTAAAGAAAAAGCCATCACTTGATTCCATTCTTTTAGAAAATCCAATGTACTGAAAGAAAAAATAAGCAAATAAGTAATCAATACACATTAGATGGCACCACACTGCTGAAGATACTTAAACTATCAAATATAATTTAAACTGAAATAAGCAAAACCAGCTGAGGCTATAGCTCCATTGGTTGAATACTTGCTAGAATGCACAAAATGTGGATCTAATTCCAAGCACCACATAAATACAGGGGTGCATATCTGAAATCCCAGAATTCTGGAGGGAAAGAGTAAAAGATCAGAAGTTCAAGTTTGTCCTTAGCTGTGTAGTGAGTTTGAATCTGAGCTACAATGGCCTCATCAAAAAAGGAAGGAAGAAAGAAAGGGAAGGGGGGAGGGAGAGAAGATTTTTTCATTTCATATTTTTTCTAGAATATGACAGTTTACAAATATTTTAACTACAGAAAGTATATAAGTAACGTATGTAAATTAGAATTAACATAAAGCCAAACAATAGGGCCCCAATAGCTCACCAGTGAATGTATTCATTCAGGCGCTCACAAAGTGCCTGAAGAGCAGAGCTCCGCTCTAAAGCTTGCAAACGCACCCAAGCCTTCGCTGTAATTACAGAAGCTGCTTGGGTCCCTACCCAGGCTGGCTGCCTTCAGTAACTTCCACTTACACTGACTAAGTAGTCCTTGCTTCCGTGTAATGATGTCTAATTGTTTTGCTTTTGAAATTGTTACATTTTTTTAGGTAACAATTCTTCCTGTGTCAATACTGAAGCCTTTAAAAGGAAGAAGAATGGCTTAAATTGACAACAGAAAGTGCTTTTGGTTTTAAGTAAGAATGAATGGAACCTGAAAGGAAAGTTGAGATTCGGGATACGATCTGAGAGGTGAGCAAATTACAACAGGAAATGTTTGTGTTTATCCACAATAGCTTGCATTTTAGCTTTCAAGGAAAGCCTGCTTCACAGCCCATTGTGCTTTGGGGATCCTAAGTATCTTCTGGAAAACACTGGCAATCATTCTTCATCGCCATCCTATTTCACTGTATCAATTAAAAGTTACTAACTACACACCCTGAGGTACAAGGAACATGCAAAAAACAAATGTGTCAACAGAACAAGAAATATAAAACTGTGACTCCGGGGTGAAGTTAAAGGGTTAAAGGGGCGGGTACGAAGGCCCTGAAGCCCAGGAGCAGCTGAGTCAGGGGGGACAGATTCTGTGGGGGTTTGTTTGCTTAACTATAGCAGCACGGCAGCCTGGAGGAGAGACCGGAAAGAGCTGAGTTACAACTTCTCAAAAAGAAGGAAAAGAATCAGTAATAACTATATATTCAAACGGTGGAAGTCAACCATATACAAAATGCCAGTAATATTTTATGTGAAATCTCTACGAAATAAAAACTCTACCTTTGTAATTTATTTTTATTATTTAAGTTGTTGACCCCCAGATGACTTAAAAAAAAAATTCATAATCTTCTTTCAGTTTCATCCGGGATTGTAGGCATAAGGCGAAATGCTTAGCTGGGTCTCTTTCAAAATAACAAAATTAGTGAGACGTTCAGCAGGTAAAAGGAATTTGCTACCGACAACCTCAACTTGACTCCCAGAATCCACCTCGTTAATGAACAAAAATCATCTGAGAATTTTCCTGTGACCTCTACACATGTACTATACACACATAAGCAAAATAAATAAACAAATGAAAAACCAAATTCAAACACAAACTGTTGACACGAAAAGTTAATACATGAAATACAAGCACGACCCCTGGTTCAGTATTAAACTTTAAGGAGACGACCAAAACTGCCCCCACTGAAGTAGCTTGGAGTGAAACCATGACATGGGTAGCCTCGCTCACCACGTGCTCTACCGTGTTCTGCCACATGTTATCACCCAAATTAATAAGGTCTGAGGCCTCTGAAAGTGGTGATGCTAGAAAATGCTTCGAGAAACCTGGCCTGAGACAGGTGGTATCAATGAGGTAAAACCTCACAACGGCGCGGCGCGGCAGAGCTGCTGGCTGCTCTCGCAGGGGACCCGGTGCGCATCCCAGCACCCGTGTGGTGGCTCGCAAGCATCTCTAACTCTAAACCCAGGGGACCAGACATCCTCTTCTGGCTCTGCCGCAGCTACACACATGTGGTGGAGGCAAAACTCCCACATGCATAAGTTTTTTTCAAAAACTAAAAATTCACAGCTGCTTCTCTATTAATAAAACCCTTACTTATAAAGAGTCTGTCCGGAAGAACGAGGTCCAGGGCTGGCTGACAGAGGTTCAGTTGCTTTGAAAAGCAAGTTATAAATCCCGGTGGTGGGCAATTCCAAAGGACACCTACTGGAAGCTACAATGTCAGACTGAGGTTGCTCCTACCGGCTCTGTGAGTTAGAGTCAAAGAAACCTGTCTTCGAGCAACTGAAAAGACACTCAAAGGGAAAATGAAGAAACCCCGAGGTCAGGATGCAGCCCTGTTGGGGTTTAGCTTGGGCTAGGGTAGTGAGCTGCAAGCCATCCTGCAGACTGTGAATAGGGCAAAAGATTGATAAGAAACCCAACTAAAAGCACAAGCATAAACGCACGCATGCGTGCAGGCGCACACTCGCGCACACACACACACACACACACTCACACACACACAAACGCACACACGTGCACACACACACACACACACACACACACACACACACACACGCGCGCGCGCGCGCGCACACATCAGCACCTTGCTGACTTTGAAACCTGGTGAAATGAATTGTCGTTCAGTCATCTTTGAACCCAAAAACCATGAACCTGGCAATCAAATTACAAAATCTTCAGCTTCAAAGAGGCAAAGGCAAGCTGTGCAAAACCTCTGGAGACATGTCCACACAGTCCATGATCAGAGCCCGGGCTGGACCCGCACAGGGCACATAGTGGGAGATAATACGTTGTTGAACAGGTGTGGCTGGCCTTGCCTGCTGGTATACTACAGCTTTACAAAACTGCATACAACTGCTGGTGATGGCATGATGGCACACGGGAGGGGGAGGAGGAGGAGGTGGAGGTAGGCAGATCTCTGTGAGTTCGAGGCCAGCTTGATCAACATGGTGAGGTCTAGGATAACCAGGACTACATAAAGAGACCCTGCCTCAAAAAAAAAAAAAAAATGGTAATAATGGATTGGAGAGAATTTGAGTTCCAAATTGAATCAAGAACAGTAAAAGCTAAACACTATGTATATATAGGTGGTTTTTGCAAAGTATCCTGCTGAGGATTTCCCAAGGTCTCCCTATATGAACTTGGGAAGAAACAGAATACCGGAAGCTGATGTATAGCTAGTGTCATATACTTTAGGACCTTCAGTCATTTCCCACTAATTATTCTTACAATTCTGTGCTCGCTCTTTATAAATCTTGCATTTCACGCCATTAGAAATAACTTCTTCCTAAAGTAGAAGCATGGTCAGAACCTAAGAAAAAATTATAGTTGAACACGGACCATGTTTAAAGTAAAAAATATTTAAGATATTTAAATGTGCTTCCTTCTTGATATACTCTGGTTAAGATTAACTGAATAAATGGTTTGCTTTCATGTGCAAATAAATAGTTCTAATCTCTAGACCCAACAGCACTGAGTTACTTAGGAACTTGTCCTCAGTACTATCATTGTGTTTTCAGTCTCCATTTACTCACAGGGGGAGACTAAGTCTAAGTCCCCAGGCCCTCGCAGACCTGGGACTTCCCGATAACTGATTAGTTTCTGCTGTCAGGAGACAGTTGTCTGTCCAGCCATCTGAGGGACAGCTTCTCCATCCTGCTAGCAGGGCAAACTAAGTTCATGCTCCTGATCTGAGTGGACCTGTGACACCCCAAAGGTCTGCTATGGCAACAGAGGCAGTCGTTGATGTGCTGAGCACACCTTACTCTGGGTCAGCCGCTCATCAGAGATGAGGACTGAGATTTGTTTTCTTTCTTTTTACATACCAGAATATGCACGGATTTAATACCTGTGATTTGAAAATAGGCATAACTTTATGAGACCAAACTCCAGGTGTTCCCCTCTAAAAATGTTCTCCTAACCCCCTCTTCTGAAGTAAGAGGACTTGAGAGCCGCTCTTTCATTTTTCTAAACATTTTATTACGATTAGTTTTCTTAAGATTAGTCCAGTCAGGAGTTGGACAGATGACTCCAGCACTCCAGAGCACTGTCTGCTACTGTGAAGCAGTTCCCAGCACCCACACGGTGGCTCACAGCCATCTCTAACTCCAGTTCCAGGGAATCCAGCACCAACTCTTGGCTTCCACATGGTGCTTTCCATTTAGGAAGGCAAGACTCAAGGAAATTACTGAGATCTTTTTGTTAATTCACTAATGTAGTTTCACCTTCAAATAAGGGTAGCCGAGCCCAGGAGACAGCTGAGTGAGTACAGAGGCTTACTGGGCAGAGCAGGGGACCTAAGTTTCACCTCCAGGCCGCAAGGCCAACTCCCCAAAGTTGTCTTCTGTCACCTGCACTCTCAGCACGCGCGTGCGCGCGCGCGCGCACACACACACACACACACACACACACACACTTTATTTTCAGGAAAACATTGAATATTTGTCTTATTGTAAGATTCTGAACTCTCTTGCCATCCCCATTTCCCTTCCCAGCAACTTCCCTAGGTTTTGTTTGTTTCAAGAGTCCCACTATGGAAGCCCAACCAGCCTGGAATGTACCACCCTCCTTCTGAGTACTGGGAGGACAGGCGTGTGCCACCCTGTCTGGACACAATTTTAAAAATTAATTAAACTAGTCTGTGCAAACTTCATGCATGTAGAGGGCCAGCCTCTCTGACGGCTGAAGCAGAAAGGCCACCTGGGTTAAGTTCAAGGCCGGCCTGGTCTACTTAAAACACTGATTTAAAGAAGGGGGAAATCATTTCATTAGCCTAGAAAGCATAGATAATAGACCCTTTCTGGTGTATTTCATTCCCTCCAGTGTGTAATGCCTGGCCTGACTGGCCCTGTGTCAGACTGATTTTTATTCTAAACAATTGATGTTAAATACTCAGTCTGAAAAAGCATCAAAATAACAACCACTTCTCAATTGCTGGATGACTGCAAAATACACCTCAGTCCCAGTGCGCATGCGTACATGACTGAGCACCGTCCCCATGCCTATATGGGGAAGCATGCACATACATGGGTGCAGGAGCCTGCGGAGGCCAGAGGCACCAGATCTTCCTGGAGCTGCAGTTCCAGGCGACTGTGAGCCAAGGTGGGTGGTGGAACAGAACTTGAGTGCTCTGCGAGGCCAGTCTATGCTCTCCTCTCTGAAGCCACCTCTTCATGCTCATGTATTTTATTAATAAACAGAAATCCCTTCTCAGCTATCACCTCTGTGCCCTGATCTCTCTCTTCATCTCCGTTTTTTATTTATAGAGATACTCACACTGCACCCACATCTACTCCCTCCCACACCTGCCAGTCAGCTATTTTTATGCTCTGAGCTTAAACTCAAGAAAATGCAAATCCTCCTGAAATGACACCTAAGAGTCCAGCACACTTAGCACAAAAGAGGCAGGGGTGTTAATAGCTACTGCAGCTGTCTCCTCTTAGAGCTAATGGACAAGATGAAGGCACTAAAACAAAACTTTAAAAGAAAAGAAAAAGAAAAAATTCCAAACACAAGATAGAGAGTACCTGTATTCTCAGAACACGCTTAGAAAACAATGAAGGACCAATAGCAAAATGAATAGTATAAGAGCTTTGCCCCGAGAATGCATCTAGTAAATACTGTGAGGGTTCCTCATATCTTCCATGCAAAAACATTTTGTTGATACAGTTCTTTCATAATGATTGCCTAAATGAAATGCAATACTCAAACATCATCTTAAATCCAAATGGTAGAGAGGAATCTGAGTCCTAAGCAGAAGCTCATTTTCCACACCTGTCTTGTGGCTGAGGTGCACACCTGTGCTGTGCTGTACACACACACACACACACACACACACACCTGTGTCATGGCTCAGGTGCACACCTGTGCTGTGCTGTACACACACACACACACACACACACACACACACACACACACACACACCTGTGTCATGGCTCAGGTGCACACCTGTGCTGCACTGTCCACGTCATGCTCACAGACTGTGCAAAGTCTTCATCATAACCACCCTGCGTGGAACACATGGGCTGAAATGAACCCAATGGTTTACTTGAAGGCTGTTGTAAGAACATCAATGAGGAAGCTGAAGAGGTGGCTCAGTGGTTAAGAGCACTTGTTGCTCTTGCAGAGCACCCAGGCTTAGCTCCCAGCACACACTGGACAGCTCCAGACCCTGTAACTCAAGTCCCTGGGACTATGGCGCTCTCTTCTGGCTTCTACAGCCATGTGCATGTGGTACACATACAGACAAGCAGACACACACATACACATAAAATACAAATAAATAACTTTGTAAAGGGTTCTTAGGGGTTAGAGAGATGCCTCAGCAGTTAAGAACACTCACTGCTCTTGCAAAGGACCTGGGTTGGATTCCTAGCACCTACATGACAGCTCATAGGCATCTATAACTCAAGGTCCAGGGGATCCAGTGCTCTCTTTTTGCCTTTGAGAGTACGAGGCACACACACACACACACACACACACACACACACATGGTAAACATACATACATATAGGCAAACACTCATATATGTAAAATGAAAATAACAGAAACCCTAAAAAGGAAAAGAATAAGTAGTCGTCTTTCCTTCAAAACATTAAAAAGACACCCAAGGCTATGCAGAGAAGCCCTGCCTCAAAAAGAAGTTATTAATATCTGGACTATCTGAAGATAGCCTTATTGTCTTGATTTTATCTCCAATATATACTTAGTATTTGCTACACTTTGATTAATAAATGTTATGTCAGGATCTCAGTAACTTCTGATCAATTCGAGTCAACTACAAACACTTGAAGATTTTATACTTAAAATGCAGCTTGCTGAGCTGTTAAATATTCAGTCTGTACATAAAAATCAACACTGTAAGAACTGAGGCTTACACAAATATCCAGACTCAAAAAGAACTTACAGAATAGCTAATAACCAGACAGCGTTGAAATCATGAGTAGCTCTCAATCACTGGTCCTTGTGTGATACACTCCAGCCCATCAGTGACTTCTCTTAACCAATGATGCTTGGTAGAAAGGAGTAGCAAAAGAGAAAATGTGGAAGTCTAAAAGGCTTTAAATGGATCCCGTTCAAATTGCAAAGCCCCTCAATCTGCTTTCTGGTTCACACTCACCTATCACAAGTCATTACCCTAATCAAGAACCCAGCATTAACCCACAGAAATGAGCCCTCCTTTGCAACACCCTTGCCAGCCAAACCTCCTTAGCCTCTGACTGAACTTCCAGATCAAGGTACTTCATGAGTACAAAACCCAATATACAGTTATAACCGTAAAGGCCCAACGCTGTTTTAAACTGTTCATTCTCCTGTGAACTGTTCTAGAGAATTCATGTTAACTTCAGGATATTTGCTCATGTTTAACAACTACATTTCCTTGAAAGATAGTTAGTATATGGTAGGCTAGGGTGATGACTCCATTCATAAATTGCTTGCCTGGCAAGTATGAGAACACAAATTCAGTCTCCAGAAACCACATAATATGGCACCAGAATTCTCCCCTATGATTTCCAATAACTGGTCATGCTTCAGCCCTTAGAAACTAATTCTTCTTCAACTCGAAATCCCAGCTAGTGTGGGTTGGTTATTTGTTTTGTTGTTTTGTTGTCTGTGTGGGTGGTGGTGGGTTTTCTGTCTTTGAGGCAGGGTCTATGTAATCCTGGCTGCCCTGGGAACTTGCTATGTAGACCAGGCTGGCCTCTTACTCACAAGGATCCCCACCTGCCTCTGCCCCCACATGCAGTCTCCAGCTGATTATTTTAAAACACCCTACCTAATCCCATCCAATCTTCTCTTTTCCACATGGATGAGCCCCAGTTCCTTCAACAGATCAGAAGGCTGTAAATAATGAAGGCCTGACCAAAGTACTGATGAAGGGTTAGAAACGGGATGCTAGCAGAAAGCTGAAATGGTGGAACTGACCATACAGCTAGAATGGGTCACGAAGGTACGCACACATAAGACAGATTCCTAAATAACACAAAGATCTGACATCTAGGAGGACAATGCTCACACTAACAGAAACAAGAAACCAAATGGAGGAGGCTAAGTTTAAAACAAGATATAGTAAGGATCTGGGGACATAGCTCAATGGTTAGGAGCACTGGCTGCTCTTGCAGAGGACCCAGGAGCTACATGGCAGCTCACGACCATCCATAACTCTAATCCCAGGAATCCAACATCATATTCTGGCCTCCCAAGGCACCAGCCATGTATGTAGGGCACAGATTAGCATGCAAGCAAAACACTCATTCGTAGATAGATAGATAGATAGATAGATAGATAGATAGATAGATAGAGATGATAAATAAAATTTTAATGAAATAAGACATTGAGTTTGAAATTTGTAAGAAATATGGATATACTCTTTCCCATATTATCTTTCATTGGTCACTTTTACCCAGAAAAGCTTCACAGGTGTTGAGGGCAGTAACTACATACCATTTATATACAAAATATCTCACTCATTCACCAATCAATTTGAGAAGCAAAGCACTAAGGGAATAATTCAAGCCGTGAAACTCAGCTCCTGCCTCCTTAGATGGTAATATACTAAATGGTCATGTATCACACAGGGATACAAAGTGTAACAGGGCAGAAATATTTCCCCTTCTCAGTGAGAGCATCACACAAACAGTATCACAGGACAAACACAGTTACAACTGCACTGTTCAGATACAAAAACCAAAGACATACAAATGCATCTTTCTATTCTGAACATAATGCAGGAAAACACATAACACTCAGGAATGTGTTAGTATTCTCAACAATTGTGTCCATTGTTAAAGAGTGTTGCCTGAATTGTGTCATCTCTCCAAAGAAGAACATTGTTTCAATCGCTTTGCCTTTCAAATAGAAACAGCTGGGTTTTTTAAATGATTCTTATTTTTAAATAATATTGCAGCAATTGTGAAAGATACCCACAATTTTGAATCCTTACAAAGGTAAAAACAACTATAAGCTATATGTTCTTAGTGGATATAACTGCTCCTGAATTCTCTAGAACTACATACTATGATAAAGTTTACATTATAACGTCTACTTTAGTAGTTTTGTAAATGACTGATTTGATAATCTATTAAAAAGTAGTTTACTAGATACCTATTTTAAATTGAGAATATAACTTTGAAGACAATAGTCTAGGGTCATAAAATGGCAAAGTAACCTTTATTTCCTAGATGTGTTGTTGGGCACAATGATGAGCTAGTAATCTTAAAACCTTATGTGTGTGTTACAGAATAGAATGGATAAGCAAATATGTTGATACGGTTGAGAAGCCCAATTCTCCCTATAGTAAAATACACACACACACACACACACACACACACACGAGAACATATGGGAGAAAGAGATGAACTGAAGAAGTGAAGAAAACTCTTCCTTGCTGAACTTGAACAGAAACTATTCTATGAACTCATGGTTTCTTTTTAAAAGAGTACAGATGAGGGGTTGGGGATTTAGCTCAGTGGTAGAGCACTTGCCTAGCAAGCGCAAGGCCCTGGGTTCGGTCCCCAGCTCCGAAAAAAAAAGGAAAGAAAAAAAAAACTGCAAAAAAAAAAAAATTGTAAAAGAGTACAGATGAGTGGCTGTTTAAAAGGTTTAGAAACAAAAATACCAGTAGCATATTCAATGCCCAGATCTTGGTTTCTTAAGTATCAACTCACAGTAAATAATCCAGGACTTTATGGTTAAATAGCTGATTCCAGATCTCCAGCAGAAACTGGACCAGATGAGCACAGAACATCTTACAGTGCAAAAGTATAAGAAAATGTTCAACACCCGATGAGAACATATCCAAAGGAAATGGGAACAAGCTTGAAGGCTGCCATGGACCAAATCGGAGATAATTTATCATCAAAACAAACAAAAAGGTGGTGGGGCTAGAGAGATGGCTCAGTGGTTAAGAGAGCACTGACTGCTCTTCCAGAGGAGCCAGGTTCCCAGCATCCACATGATGGCTCTCAACCATCTGTAACTCCAGTGTCAGGAATGACACCTGATACTGGACCTGACACCCTGTCCTGGCCTCAGAAGACACTGCATGCACATGGTGCACAGACATACATGCAAATAAGCACTCGTTTAAAAAACCTAAAAAAAAAAAATGAAAACAAAAACAAAAACAGAATGACGGCAACAGATTATAATGCGCTGCAAAAATGTTTTTAAGAATTCTTAAATCATGGAGGGAAGTCAAATCAGCAGCTAAGGGCAGGTGGGAGCGAAACCTGGAGGTGGGAACTAAAGCAGAAATCATGAAGGAACAGTGAGTACTGGCTTGCTTCTCTACACAACACACAAATACCCGCCCACAGTAGCACTGCCCAGTGGGATGGCCTCCCACATCAGTCATCAATCAAAGATATACCTCCTACACGTGCCCATAGGGCAGTCTGTTGACGGCAACTCAACTGAGGTTCCTCTTCCCAGGCCACAATAAAACTAACCAAGACACCCAGAACCTAATTGATTGGAGGGGATCAGACCTATTGATTCTGTGAGGTACTCTGCAAAAATAATTTGGTTTGTATTCAAAAAATACCAATTGCCTTTTAAGGTAAGGACAGAGGGAAGGAGGGAGGGAGCAGGAGAGGAGGAGATGTTCTCTGCAAAAGAAAAAAAGAGAGAGGAGAAGCTAATGGAAGAGCAACTGCCCACACGAGCAGGCCAGATGCCCTAGGTCTGGGTTCTAGCACTGCAAAAGTAAAGGACAAAGAGAAAAGAAAACAGAAATATGACAACTCAATATATTCCATGAAGTATAACTAGATTAAGGTATAGTAATATTGTTGTCCTGTTTGGGAAAAGTCGGGGTTTTGAATATTGATGATACGATAGATAACATGAAGGTTAAGGTTCTGTGGTGTATTAATGGTGGCTTGGTCATAAGAAAATGACCTCATTATCAAATCTGCCTGAGGAAACATTTAGAAGGGATGTGTCATAATGGTGTCATCTTACTTCCGAACAGCCCAGTAAGAAAGGAGCATCTGTGAATGTGGAAATACTGAAAGCGAATCCACAATAACAAAGCTCCAGTGAGGGCTAGTGCTCAAGCTAACAACCTAAGCCTGGGCTTCGAGGAAAAGGTAGACGTTAGGTTGACCTTACAGCGGCTTAACTGCTTCCTCCACTACCCATGAGGACTTACGGGAATGACAATTCTAACAATTGATAAGTAATCACAAACCAATCCAACACTTGCCTGAGAACCCTGTGCTAAGTCATCTCAGGACCATAATGAATAGAAAAGGCTAAATTAGATAACGTTTTCTCCAAAGCCAAATACCAACTGCCAAGCAATACAGCTGAAGCACTGTCACCAAAGTCACATGATCTCAGAATATGCACGCTAATAACAATCACCAAAACTGCACCAGGGACGCTGGGGAGCCTGGGCGCACAGCAGCTCTCCTGACCTTATGACAAGGATAAGGCCAGCTCTAC
This sequence comes from Rattus rattus, assembly GCF_011064425.1. Classification (NCBI taxonomy): domain Eukaryota; kingdom Metazoa; phylum Chordata; class Mammalia; order Rodentia; family Muridae; genus Rattus; species Rattus rattus. Next base: position 55,328,500 of record NC_046154.1, read on the forward strand.
TAGTCTCAGTGTCTAAGCTCTTCTGCACAACTCTGTATGGCTGTACTCTGGTACGTAACAAGAGACGCTCAATTCAACTATACTGACTCCAAGCCCAATTACTCTGTAATATACTCCACACTACCCCTCTACATTACCACGATGCGAAATATGAACTCAAAACTGACTGTACTGACTCAGGACCCATCAAAAAGCACACACTTGAGAGGTCCTGAAGGAAAAAGGTTCTATGTACATGTGTATTCATATAAGAACCAAAGTGAAGTCAGAATTTAGCCAGATGCCCTATTTACTGCCAAATCTCAACACAAAAAAGTAAAAAGGTTATTTAATAAGGTACCACTCAGTGTCTTAGTTAGGATTTATTGTTGGGAAGAGACACCATGACCACAGCAACTTTTATAAACAAAAACAGTTAATTGGGGATGGCCTATGTTTTCAGAGGTTTGATCCATTATTTTCATGTGGGAAGCATGGCGACACACAGGCAGACATGGTACTGAGAGGTAGCTGAGAGTTCTACATCTGGATCCTCAGGCAGAGAGAGAAACACCAGGCCAGGCTTGAGCATTGGAAACCTCAAAGCCTACCCTCAGGGACACAAATCCTCTAATGAGGCCACACCTACTTTAACAAGGCCTTGTGTCTAATCCTTTCAAATGATGCACTCCCTATAAGCCTTGGCGGGGAGGGGAGTGCTGAGGGAGGGGATTTACATTCAAACCACTGCACTCAAACTATTGTAAATGGTTTTACTATGTCACATGCAAATTCAAAACAGGTGCTGACATATTTCCAGATTCTTTCATCTATAGCTCCCCGCTTTTGCCTTCAAGGATAAAAATACCAAAAGAATCTGAGTGACATTCCATTATTCTAATATACTAAACTCAGGAAGCAGAGGCAGGCCGATCTGTATGGGCTTGAAGCGATTCCAGTTTACACAGTAAATTCCAGGCTACATAGTGAGACATTATCTTACACACACACACACACACACACACACACACACACACACACACACACACACACACAAAAGCAATGACATACAAGAAAAACATTTAAGTAAAAACATTAATCTATAACATCACTGTCACAATAAAAATATCAATAGCAAAGGTTTATTCCTAAAAACCCGATCTTTCACTGATCTCTATCTCAAAGAATTCACCACCGCCCACCGTGCACAAGACCTTTGTCTTATAGCTAACTGCCAAGGGGTAGTCACTGACGTCATCGTCTCCCTCACCTCTCACATCCACTGGCTTCTGCCCTGACTACCCTTCTCCAGGTTGTCTCATCCGCAAGTAGGCTATCCCAACTCTCTCCTTACTGGGCTCTCCCACCTTCAGGTCCTTTTGTAAGAGCACTTGACACAGCTGTAACTTCAAATGTGACTCTCTGGTGTACGCCTGCCCTCTCTATTACACAGACATTTTGATTTTGATAGACTACTCACTGTGCTGGCTGGTTTTATGTCAACTTGACACAAGCTGGAGTTATCTGAAGAGAGGGGACCTCAATTGAGAAGATGCCTCCATAAGATCCCGCTACGAGGCATTTTCTTAATTAGTAACTGATGGGGGAGGTCCCAGTCCACCGTGGGTGGTGCCATCCCGAGGTTAGGGGTCCTTGGTTCTACAAGGAAGCCGACTGGACCAGGTATAATGAGCACCGCAGAAAGCAGCACTCCTTCATGGCCTCTGCATCATTTCCTGCCTCCAGATTCTGCTAAAGATAGACAACAATGTAGAACTGTAAGTCAGGTAAGCCCTTTCCTCTCCAACTTGCTTCTGGTCATGGTGTTTTGTCACAGCAATAGAAACTAGGCACTCGCTACACTGTGACCTAGAAGAATGCCTAGTTAATAAATAAAAGCTATATGTGAGATAAAGACTACAATGGATTCATAAATAGTCCTAAAAATAAAAATAAAGTGGTTATAAGGCTCAGCTCACTTTCCAACATAAGAAATACCTAATGACATAAATTCTGGTAACAGAATCTTGCAACTTAACTCTGAAACCAAAACATATCATATAGTCGACAATCATAGCCTGTTTAATTGACGGTAACTCATAAAATAGTAAATTCTGACAATTATGTAAATCCTATGATTTGATCAGAAACAGGTGAATCTCCAAGCCACCTTCCTGGTCTACGTCTTCAAAGCTGCCAACCAGCCATCCTGGTCTGTAAGCTGCTAGCCCAGCCCACAACTCAATGGCAAACACACGGTGCAGGTCACCAACAGCTCTCGGATTCCTTCCATTCTCGATGTAATCCTTGGGAAGTGTGCAGCTCAGCACTTCACATCTGAGTCTTGTCTCTCACTCACTGAAAAGAGTTTTCTTTGAATGCAGACATTGTGTACCTGCTACGTGCATGACAGCTGACGACACAAGGCGGTCGACACTGGTGTCTTTCGAATCTCTAGCCTCCACAATTCAGCTAAAATCTCTAAAGATTTGTTCACTTAATGCTTCCACCTGAAATCACTCTCCTCATAACTTAAAGCAATCTCTGCCCACTACTTAAGATAGATGAAACCCTGTCACAGGATGGTAGATGATAGCTATATAGATGGAAGGATACATGGAGTTAAATATGGATGAAGAGATACATAACAGATAAATGAATATATAAACAGAAAGATAGAAATGGATAGATATAGAATGACCACTGAGCACATATTTGCTGAACCAATGCTCTTTGTGCATCCCAAGATAACGAACAAGTCTTTGCAGCTTTGGTGCATTGAGAAGCATCAAAAAGAACTGGACTTGGGGCTGGAGAGATGGCTCAGTGGTTAAGAGCACTGACTATTGTTCCAAAGGTCCTGAGTTCAATCCCCAGCAACCACATGGGATCTGTAATGGGATCTGATGCCCTCTTCTGGTGTGTCCGAAGACAGCTATAGTGTACACATACATATTTAAAAAATAAAAAATAAAAATAAAAAGAATTGGACTTAAACTCTTTGAGCTTTAGTTTCTCCATTTGCAAGACATCAAAAATGATAGCTCACTGAGCTCACAGAATGTGGCGATAATGCTTTGAAATCATACAATAGATGAGCCATGGAGGCAAGGCGATCTGACCAATAAATGTCATCATTTCATTAAATAGTAAGAACCCAATAACTGCCTAGGAAATGACTGAAGTCTCAGGAAAACGTCAACTTGAAACTCAAAACTCTCAGAAAAACAGATTTTTAAAATTATGTAGTTGTGTAGCTTCTTACCTTTTTTCCAATAAAGAATTTTATGAATGGATGAATTCTGAAAATGAATTTTGTTGGGTTTTGGTTTTTTGTGGAGGTCATTTTTTTTTTCTCTTTTGGTTTGGCGGTTTAGGGTTTAATTGTTTTGTTATGGTCGGAGGCAGAGTTTCACTCTATGGCCCAAGCTGACCTAGAACAAACTATGTACCCCAGCCTGGCCTCAAATCCATGGAACCCCTCCTTCCTCAGCCTCCTGAAAGGCGGAATTACAGGCATGCACCAGTTCTAAAATAATATACATCTATAAACATAACTGAAAGTATTTCAGATTGATTAGAAATAATCCTAACTCAGGAGTATATGTTTTAATCTTTTTGATAGTTATAAATTGTATCTCTTAAAGAAGAATGACACTAGACACAGGCCTATAAACCCAGCACTCTGGACACTGAGGAGGGAAGACAGTTGCAGTCAGCTCAGGTTGCAGTTAGACAGTTTTAAAGCAAAGCAAAACAGCATTCGAAACACTGTAACACCATAATTAGAAGGGGAGCTGTGAAAGTCACTTAAATTACTTAAATTATAGGGTTCCCAGAAAATAAGACACAAAATATCTCTGTGTATAACTAGTAAATAGTAATATAAAAATGTTTACCAATGCTATCAAACTATTAAGAACAAAGCTTCAAAAAAAGAGTTTCACAAAACATTTTTCAACATATCAGCATTGGGGCTGAAGAGTTGGCTCAGTGGTTACCAGCATTGGCTAATTTTGTATTTTTATAGATGACCTTGGTTCGATTCCCAGCACCCACATGGTGGCTCACAATCATCTGCAACTCCAGTTCCTAGGATCAGGTGCCCTCTTCTGACTTCAGGGGGCACCAGGCACACACACAATGAACAGACATATGTGTAGAAAAACACTCACATAGCAAAACATTCTTTTAAAAACATATATGCATTCCATTTTATAGATTAATTAATTAAGTGCCCTTAAACTCATTTTACTCACAATGCCCGGTTGGTAACTTCAGTTGTCAAATTCTTACGGCAGGTGAACCAGTCAATTAGCTTATGACACTACACTAATTTGGACTCTTCCCTGTTTGGAAAAATAAAAGCTTTATAATTTGAAACTCAGAAAATACATTTCAAAGCCTTTCCAATCCCTCTGGGCACTTCAAAAGACTCATAATCTAATTAAAAACCACAAAAACAGGGCAGCAAAGATCTCTCCTTTGTGTCTATCTGCTATCAGCTGACACGAAATCAATTCCCAACTCCTGAGGGAATGTAAGGTCAGGAAAGGTAAACAAACAGAAGGAAATCTTCACCTAAGTAATTCAAATATTAAAAAGCCATAACACAATACTTAGCTCCGAGGTCGCGACGAACCCCATGTGGTAAAGTAATCAATAAAAAACAAAAATATAAGACAAAAACCCTGAGAAATATAAACTCAAGCAGAGTCACGCTTAGCTGACCCCAGTGACGTCGGGTCATCGCACGGAAGATTGAATTCTGAGTTTCCAATTTCAAAATCCCTCAGATGTGGGTGTGAGAATGAGCAAAAGCCAGACTATGAAGTCAGCAGTATTAGTACAGCCACGGTATCTAGTGCTACAGATTGCGGTTACAAACAACCAAAGGGGCAATGGGGCTACAAATGAACAGATTGAGATCTAACATTTCCCACACACATACACTTTTTGTTTTAAATGAAGAGAAACTGAGCAGTGAAGATCAGTGGCACAGGAAGAGTCAATGGGATAAGGCAGCTTGGGAGAAACCTCTCCTGGTCAAGAAGGACAGAACAGCTGGCCACTGGAAGGCTTAACAGTTCAAAGGGCGAGGAGGAGTCAGAAGATAACCCGCAGGAGGAAGCTCCAAAACCCTCCAGGAACCTAGACGGTTGGCCACGAGTCTGCACCTAGGGCAGGGCCCCCCCAGAACCGGCCATTCGGAGACTACAAACACCAAGCTCCAACCTTCTCCACTCCGCCAGCCTCAAGCGATCCCCTCGGCGACACAGGACTGAATAACTGTACTGCTACGCAGGAGTCCGCACACCAGCACACGCTCAGGCTCCAGCAGCCGCTCGGAACAGCGCGTACGCACCGCGGGACCTGCGGCACGCGGCCCTGCGCGGCCACCGTAGCACAGGACTCCGAAGCCTCCGTAGGCCGCGGTCCTGAAGACAGCCCTGTCCGAGACCCTAAGCTCCCAGGCTGCAAACTCAGAGCCTAGCGCCGTGTATTTGTGAGCGGCAGGCCTGTGTTACAGCTGTCCCTCGTAGCTGTAACTACTGCACTTCAGCTACCAGCCGCCACGCACCGTGAGCGCCTGCGGTCTCGGACTACAAGATCCAGCATGCACAGAGCTCTGGGTCCTTAGGACCAAACCCACATCTACTCCGAGGCAAGCTGTGGTAGGGGTATTGATTACATCCAGGTGGAGCATCTAGGGACGTGTGCATTCAGTTTTCACATTCAAATTTTTGTCAAGAATTGTAGTACAGGACCTGCCTTTTAAGAAATGGGGAGAGAGGGGTTGGGGATTTAGCTTAGTGGTAGAGCGCTTGCCTAGCAAGCGCAAGGCCCTGGGTTCGGTCCCCAGCTCCGAAAAAAAAAAGAGAAAAAAAAAAAGAAATGGGGAGAGAAATAGCAAATGCTAACAAAATGTAATTCTACTAATATATCGTTTTCAGTAATGCAGACTGTTGGAGCAATGCATAAGAAATAAGAGCAGAAACTACAAGGAAAAAGATCAACAATCTCTGCTACCCGACAGTTAAACAGCGAGAGAATGAAAGCCTTCTGGAATACAAAATATGTTCTTTGAATTTTAACTGTGCTTCACGACAAGAATTGAGTGGTGTTTTGTTTTAAGATAGGATCTTGCAATATGGCCAGGCTGGCTCAGAACTCTATCTTTTCTCAACCACCTAATGTTGGAAAAGGAGATCTGTGCTATGACACTGGGAAAATTATTTTTACCGTTATTCTCATGAAAACAGTTGCCTATAATTACTAGAGCAAGTTATTCACCAGCCACGTGAGACAGTCTAAATAATCAATAGAGGGGTATGACAAGACAGGACCAGCATTTATTAGCAAGATAACAACGTATCTGCTCCTTTGTCTGCTTGAATAGTTTGTTTTATATTTTGAAATGCAGAACACTTTCTGATGACTTAGACAAGATAACACAAATCTCACAAGCTGTGCCGTGCCTTTTCATAACTTCTGTAAGGACTTATATGAGGGTTCTCTAAAGGAACAGAACTGATAGAATGAGTATATATTAGAAGGGTATTTATTAGACTTGCTTACAGGATGTCGTCCAAGTCATTCAACAATGGCTGTCTCATATTGGAAAGGCCGAGACTCTGGTAGTTACTTGGTCCATGAGGCTAGAGGTCTCAGAAGTCCCAGTCTAGCACTGGGATCCTAGAAGATTGCTGGAGTGCTGTCTTCCTTTCAGTTCCAAAGAAGTTGGATTTAGTACTGGCAGCTACAGGATAAATGAACTTGCCAGCAAACAGAGTGGGGTGGGGGGGATGGACATAGAACAGCTTCCTTCCTTTTTATTTGGGCGGCGACCAAAATAATAGTGGTCTAAATTTAGGGTGGGTCTTTCTACTTCAAATAATCTGATTAAGAAAAGCCCTCACAGGCTGGAGAGGTAGATGGCTCAGTGGTTAAGAGCACTAACTGCTCTTCCAAAGGTTGTGAGTTCAATTCCCAGCAACCACATGGTGGCTCACAACAATCTGTAATGAGATCTGATGCCCTCTTCTGGTGTGTCTGAAGACAGCTACAGTGTACTCGTATATAATAAATAAATAAAAAAAGAAAACTCACCACAGTGCCCAGCAATTTTAGTCTGAAGTAATTCTAGATGTAGACAAATTGACCACCAAGGTTTACCATCACAGGTGTACTACCAAAAAGGCTGTATTTTAATTTTTTGGCATACTATATTAACGAACCATGAGAACCAGGGCTTGGATTTCTATGGTAACCACAGAAAATTATGGTATATTATATGTACACCACAAGCAGAGACTTTCTGTAGATTTGTGGTAAAACTAACTTTAATTGACTAAGAAAGGAAATGAGAATGCCTTACATCTTTACAACTTCACACAGGAGCCACAGAGGGACTTTCTATTCTCTAACACTGGCAAGGAGTCAGCTACCATATAAACCGCTTTCCAACCCGGCGTGCTAAATTATGCAGTACAAGCAAGTAAATATTTAAAATCTATGATCATGGAAAAGAGTCTGCTGCTTTTCAGACTCATACACCAAATGGGAGCTGCAGTGGGGGGAGAACATTTCCAGGAGCGACTGGGTGGGAATGCTGATGTGCTAGAGTTAGGAGGAATGGGAGTCACTGGTGTTTGTGGCTAAATAAACACGAAGTTACAGTGATATTAAGGAAGCTTTTGAAAGATGCTGCATTTCTGGTAGACTTATTTCTAAAGCAGTTTGAATGTTATTTTGTGTAAATGGACACAGAGGGAAGGTTAAAAAAAGCATAACTTAATTAACGGACTGCTTTTTAAGAGGTTCTTAGAGCTGCGGCTCCCAGCAGTAGTCTCTCCTGTAGACGTGTCCTTGTCTACTTCAGCCAGTTGCCATATACACAAGAGTCAAAACTGGACAGACAGACAGGTTAGGGACAAAGCACTTATTAGCTGTCCCCAGGGCAGGGGTGGATTTGATAATTGGGAGATGATTAGGAGAAATGTCAAGAGGAAAGGACAGAGAAGAAACCTTCAGCTTTTATAAAGTAAAAAAAAGAAAAATGTATATAACCCTGACTGCACAATCACTTAACATTTATTAAATTGTAACTATCTATTAGCTGATCTACCTTCTAAAAGGCAAAAAATGCCTTTTTTTTTTTTTTTTCCGGAGCTGGGCAAGCGCTCTACCACTGAGCTAAATCCCCAACCCCAAAAAATGCCTTTTGAACCTGTGTGTTCCTCAGACTCCAAACACTACATTTGGTGCAAACCAAAAAGCGTCCCAGAGTTTCTTCGTATGCACAGTGATGCAGAGGTTCTCCAGCATCCTTCTCATTAGTACTATTGACTCTTGTTAATGTGTGGGTTTTAGTGTTGTTTTGTTTAGGGGCAGGGTTTTCTGTAGTACAGGATAGTCCTCTGTTTTAGTGTTTCATTGCTGTGAAGAGACACCATGACCAAGGCAGTGCTTATAAAAGATTTGCTTGGGGATGGCTTACAGTTTCAGACGTTCAGTCCATTATCCTCATGGCAGGAAGCACAACAGCAGTCAGGCACACATGGTGCAGGAGTGGCTGATTTCTACATCTTGATCCAAAGGCAGACAGAGGGGAGTCTTCTTCTGCAGGCAGCCAGGAGGAGGGTCCCTCCTGCACTGGACTGAGATTCACAGCTTCCCAGGGGCCAAGCATGTCTCCAACTCACAGAGCGTCAGAGAATGACCTTAAACTCCTTATGCTCCTGCCTCTAAATTCCAAGTACTTTTAATGTATGGTATTTCATTTAAACTATATACCTAGACAACTATTTGGGTTTGTTTGTTTTTATATAGGTCTTGTTGGGTTCCTCAGGCCTTGAACTTAACTCTGTAGCCTAGGCAGGCCTGCTGCTTGCAATCGGCCTGCCTCAGGTGCCCGAGTATCGATTACAGCCCTATGTTACCAGGTCTAACTTTAAAGTAGCATTAGTTTTTGATTTTGTTTTGAGGAATGTTGTTGTGTTGGTTTATTTGTTTATTTGTTTAATTATTTGAGACAAGGTCTTAACTGTGTAGTCCTGGCTGACCTGATACAGAAATCCACCTGCCCTCTGCCTCCCAAATGCTTGGCTTAAAGGTGTGTGCCACCACACCTGGCTAATATAGGTTATTTCTAATGCTCAGGCATTTCTTCTCATTAGTGATCCAAGTTACATAATGAAATAATGATTCTAACCAGAATACTTTATTAATCAGAATGCCACCTTTGATAACCATGAAAGAGCAATCTACTGGGGCTGGGATTGCTCATTTGGTAAAGTATCCGCCATGCAACGCGGGGACCTGAATCTGGTCCCCAGCATCCACATAAAAGCCAGAACGGCACTGCATGTCTACTCCTGTGCTGGAGCAGCCAGGAGCAGACAGGAAGCCCCCAGGAGCTCACTGGCCAGCAGACCTCGCTGAATTAATGAGCTCGGGGAGAGCCTTCCGCCTCAGAAAACAATAAGGTGTTAAACAATGAGGAAAAAAGGTAACCTCTGGCCTCCACATGCGTGTATACCCACACATACACACCCATATGAATACATACATGCACACAAACACAAAAATATTCAAACATCTGCAAAATACACATTTTTCCCAGCAGATATGAAAACAGTCTGTGGAATTACAGGAAATATGCAAACACATGGAGATTGAACAAAACGCTTTTGAATGCTTGGTGGGTCATTGGATCAATCAATAAGGGCAATGAGAAGCTCTTAGAGTCAAAGGGAAAGGAAGAGATCATTTGGTAAAACCTTTGGGATACAGATACGGAAGTTCTAAGACGTCTGATGGTTAGGCCCATATTTGGAATCATGAACCAGGCATGGTGGCACCACCTGTCATGCCAGCCTGCAGTGCCAGCACTCGGCAGGCTGACGCAGAAGGATCCCATGTGTACAGGCTGCCTAGGCTGCATAAGGAGACCCGGTCCCAATGTAAACAACAATAGCAAGGAGACCTCAAATAAATAACCTCATGCTGCACCTCAAGGCTCTAGAGAATAAGCCAGACCCAGAATTAGGGGAAAGTAATAAAAAATCAGGGTTGAAATAAGTAAAGTAGGGGCAAAAAGGGCAAAAGATTTATGAAAAGAGGATTTGTTTATTTTAGAAGATGAGTGAACTTAATTAAACTGAAATAATGAAAGACATAAATCCACAAAAGTAAAGAAAAGGGCTTAGGTTTTCAATAAGAGTGAAGCAAAACCCCACAAACAAAACTGTAGGATTAGGTGGATTTTTAAATATTGTTGCTTTAAGTTTATTTGTGTGCCCAAGATCAGATAAACTTACTGTTGAGCTCTACTGTACCTTTAAAGATCTATTTCCAATGCCCATAAAACTGTTCTATAAAATAGAAACAAAAGAAATGCTTCTAAACTATTTCTATGAAGCCAAAATTTTCTTGATACCAAAACCACAGAGAGGAAAACACAGAGAGAGACTAATTTTCCTAATGAATGGAAATCTTCAACAAAACACAAAGCAAATTCAATAAAACAGTGAAGAATCGTACACCATGATTAAGTTGCTTTTATTCCCGGGTAATGAAGACTAAACACAGGCAGATCAGGAGATGTGAGGTAGCACAAAAGTAGAACCAAGAACAAATCACGTGACCATCTCAATCAATGCAGAAAAGGCCTTTCTGAAAATCATGATTAAAAACCCTCAAGAAACTAAAATTAGGGCTTAGTGGATCACGTGGATATTGGAGTTTGGATCCACAGGGGGAGAAGCCAGCCAGGTGTGGCTGTGACATAGAATCTTGACTTTCATGAGGCTCCCCAGGGCATGCTGGCTTGCTAGACTAGTCTTAACTGGAAAGTTCTGGGTTCAGTGAAGGTCCCTACCAAAATAAATAAAACAGAGAACTATTGAGAAGACAGTAGATGTCACTTTCAAGCCTCCACACACATGGGCATGTACACTCATATACATGTATCCACTGAACATGTATGTATATATGTATATACACTCAAAGAAAGAAAGAAAGGAGCAAACCTCAACATAATAGTTTATGTACAACAAGTGTCTTGCCAACAAACTCCCAACTAGGAAATGTGCTTCTAAGTGCTTCTTCTAAAGTCAGGAATAAGACAAGGGTGTCCACTCTCTCTCTACTCTTCAGGGCTTTAACCCCTCACCAGACTAATACAGCAAGAGAGAGAAATAAAAGAGCTACAAATGAGAAAGTAAGAAGTCAAACCTATTCCTGTTTATAGACAGTGTGATTATATATTTAAAACCCTAAAGATTCTAAAGGACGTATCTGACTTTCCTTGGAAATTAATGGAAAGTATTAAAAAGTGTCATGAATTTTTAAAAAATGTTTATAAATAACTTATAATAACATGGAAATAGGCTGTCAGGATGAGCATAAACAGCTGGATGAACATTTAGACCATTGCTTAGGAGAACCAAGTAGCTACTTTCTTGATTCTGTTTGTGTTCCTATCTGAACTGGCATGTTTGCACAGATGGATATGCTGACTGTGGTGAGCAGTCTTCAGAACTGGCCTCTAGTGACACTGGCTGCCTTGCATTTGCTTCATTGTGCAATCACCTTCCCTTGAACATGACTAAGGCCTCGTGGATAGTGTCCAACTACTAAAACATAAAAAAAGTGCTGGCTGCCAGGCCCATGATGAGGTTGCATAAAACTGTGGCTTCTATCTTGTTAACCAACACTATGAGCTTTTTGGGTCACATGTTTTTCCATGAAGCCAGTTGCTATTGTTGGAGAAACTGGGTAGCAGTGAACCGAGAGTGATTTATGGCCAATAGCCAAGGAGGAACTAAAACTCTCAGTCCAGTCACCCCAAGGAACTAAATCCTGTGAACACTTGGATAGTATGGAGATGCAGTCCTCCCCTACCCATACCTTCAAGTGAGAGCAAAGGCCTTGGTCTATACTATGGTGTAGCCATGTTAAAGACCTGAAGCAGAGGCCATACCCAGATTCTAATAAAAAGTTATGAAATAATAAATGTTTTTCCAAGCCACAAAGAATTGAGGAAGTTCGCTATGCAGAATACATAACTACAGTGTGACTGAGGTATTTATAATACTAAATAGTACATATACACATTTATATAGATATATGTGATAAGTTATGAAGTAAGACACCAGTTCTTTACATGGGCAATAAGACAGGCTTTGAAAATTAGCCACGGTAACTGGCTGGCAGGCAAACTGTGCAGGGGAACACTTACCTTGCATATGTGACATTCTGTATTCCCATCACAAAACCAAAGTAAAAATAAAATAAACATTAAAATTGTCTGGCCTTTCTAAAATGTTTTTAAAAGGTTATGTAATGCTTTTAATATTAAATTTTATCTGAGTCCTTTTAATTTTCATGGAAAAAATATATTCTGCCATTGAATTTTAAAGTCATCCCTCACCCTTTTTCCCTTCAAACCCAAGTTTAAAAATTAAATTTTTTTAAAGCAATCTTCTTTTTTTTAAAAGATCTATTTATTTATTATATATAAGCACACTGTAGCTGTCTTCAGACACACCAGAAGAGGTCATCAGATCTCATTACAGAGCTATCATGTGACTGCTGGAATTTGAACTCAGGACCTCTAGAAGAGCAGCCAATGCTCTTAACCACTGAGCCATCTCTCCAGCCCCAAAAATTAACCTTTTAGCAGGGCTGGTGGCACACACCTTTAATTCCAGCACTTGGGAGGCAGAGGGAGGTGGATATTTATGAGTTCAAGGTCAGCCTGGTCTATAAAGAGAGTTCCAGGATAGACAGGGCATTTTACATTAAAATAAAAAAAAAAAACCTGTCTTGGAAAAAAATTAACTTTAAAAAACATATTTATTCATGTCAGGTGGTGGTAGTGGTACTGCATGCCTTCAATCTCAGTACTCAGGAGGCAGAGGCAGGCGTAACTCTGAGTTCAGGTCTACAGAGTGAGTTCAAAAAATATGTTTTATCTATATTGTATGTGTATGGGTGCTTTGTCTACATGCGTGTCTGTGCACCGCTTGAATGTTGAGTGCCTACAGACAGTTGTAAACCCCTTTGCCATCTCTCAAGTCCCTAAACTTAACCCTTGAATTAAAATAAAATTTGAATTTCAGCTAGGAATGGCTGAGATAACTGTAGGCCAAGAATCATCATGAGGATGTCATATTAAGGAACATACACACACTAGGAAAAAAATGTTTAAAATTAAGCATGTCAAGAATAGCAACTTACGTGCACACAATGTGAGATTTTAAAATTTCAAAACTAAAGTAGCTTCCTAAACCTTTTATTTCAGGAATTCTAGGGACAGGTTAAATTTTGCCCAACTGTGTATGGTTGTCTGGGTTTGTTTGTTTGGTTGGTTGGTTGGTTGGTTTGTTTTGTTTTGTTCTGTTTTTAAGACAGAACTTCTGATCCTCCTGCCTCTACCTCCTGAGATTGGGCCTACAGGCGTGCAGCACCACACTCAGTCATGTGGCTCTGGGATCAGTCGTAGGGATTGGTTCACAGAGGCCACATCCAGAGTCCACCAGTCGTACTTTAAAATTCAATTTGTCAAAGGCTCATTTTGGTAGTTTGAAGCAAAAGTCAGTACTAGGGTCCATGTAGGTCATTAATGAGTGCTACTTGATGGATATTCCTTCCCAGAAAATCACCAATGGGTTATAAATTCTACACCAAAGCGTTTGGGGTGGCTTCATGTGCAAGGCGTCATGCTCTTTCTGGACAAGCTGCTGGACCCTTCCTGCCCCCAGGAATGGGAGGCATTCTTCTGACAGTATTCTCTACAGCACTGCAGCATGCCATGGGACCAGATACCCCCGAGGCACCACTCAGAATCACCCAGAATGGACCAGAGGACTTCTGTTCATGGTCTTGAGAGCCAGAAGCAGGAAAAGGGTTGGCACAGGACTGCTGTTGCCGCCATCTGAGGTTTACCCTCCACCTGGCTAATCATTAAAGACACTGTATGGGAGTCTTTCTGAAATAAGCACTCCCACACCAGTGGGACGGAAGAGAGGAAAGTCATGGTGGACCAAAGCCAGGACAGCTCCTGGAATGCTTTGATCCCAGGTCCAGTTCGAATTCTCATTTTACACTTTAAAATCACAAGGAGGGATGGGCAAGCAAGCGAGATTTTACAGAAGCATACGTGACGGTCGGCAGGGTGTTAGGGGCAATGACCCATTGTTTCTGCTATTTTTCCAGGTCTTTCTGCTACAGGTAGCAAGTAAAGTCGTGCTTGGCAGACATTCAGTCCAAACAGTGCTTTAGGTAAATCACTAAATAAAAACAATAAACCAGGGGTTGGGGATTTGGCTCAATGGTAAAGTGCTTGCCTAGCAAGCGCAAGACCCTGGGTTCAGTCCCCAGCTCCAAAAAAAAGAATAGGAAAAAAAAAAAACCAATAAACCAGAGTCTAATCATTGGTCTTTTCTAACATTCTATTTCAACATAAACCAATGATCACAAAATGGTCATAAAAACAGCTGCAGAAATTAAATACCAAGAAAATAAAACTGCTAATCAATGAAGTAGACTAATGAACCAAATACAGTTTCCATAAGGAGAAATAGAAATATCAAATAACTTTTTCTAAAGTTCAAAATAACTTGTCAGTGGAGAAACGAAAATTAAAGCTACTTTGAGATACCACCTCACCCCAGGCAGAATGGCTGTCATCAGGAAGTCTGACAAGAGATGTCAAACAAGACACGCAGAAAGAGGAAATGTATTCACTGCTGATGGGGTGCAAGTTAATAATATAGCCACTAGGGAGGTCAGCATGGAGGGTCCTCTGAATTTTAAAAGTACAACTACCATGTGACCCAGACAGCCCACTCCTGGAGTTGTCCGGAGAACTCTATATCCTACCATAGAGACCTTTGCACATCAAGGTTTGCTACTGTTCTGTTCACTACAGCAAGGCAGCGGGATGAATTAAATGTCTATCATCAGATGACTGGATAATGAAAACCTGCTACAGTTACAAAACAGAGCATCATTCAGCTCTAACGAGAAGCGATCCAGGGCAGGCATAGTAGCACACACCTTTAATCTCAGCAGGTAGGGAAGCAGGCGGTCTAAACAGTGAGTGAGTGAGGCCAGTTTGACCACACAGTGAGCTCCAGGCCAGGCAAACCTCCATACTGAGACCCTGCCTCAACAAAAAACAGGGCTGGAGAGATGGCTTAGAGGTTAAGAGCAGTTGACTGCTCTTCCAGAGGTCCTGAGTTCAATTCCCAGCAACCACATGGTGGCTCACAACCATCTATAATGGGATCTCATACCCTCTTCTTATGTGTCTGAAGACAGCTATAGTCATATAAATAAAACAAATCTTTAAAAAAAGGACCAAAAAACAAAATACAAACAAGAGGAACTGAGAGGATTTCAAGACTGGAGAGATGGCTCAACAATTAAAGCACACGCTGTTCTTCCAGAGGACCTGGATTCCTAATGCCCACATGGTGGTTCATTTACATCTGTAGTTCCAGTTCCAAGGTACCCTCTTCTGACCTCCGCTGGCCCCAGGCATGCAAGTAGTATACATACGTGCATACAAGCAAAACACACACATAAAAAATGAATAAATCTAATAAAAATTTTAAAATAATGTAACATTTAGGAAAAGATTGCAGGAAAAATGGATGGAGTTAGACTGTACAATATTAATTGAGGTAAAGTCACCTGTTCTTCATATACAGTTCCTAGTTTTGTGTGTGTGTGTGTGTGTGTGTGTGTGTGTGAGCGAGAGCGGGGGAGGGAGGGAGGGAGCGTATGCTGCTGTGCATGGGACTACAGGAGAACATTGAGGAAGGAGAACAAGCATGGGCAGTGTCGGATGATGAGGATGGACAGAAAGCAGCCGAGGACACCCAAGCCATGAGAGGATAGAAGCTAATTGGTTTTCTAGTTTTAACTGTCACAGATTTTTCTTTCAAGCAAATCCCAAGCATGAAAGTAATTGTTATAAGTTGGGAACTCCTCATGTATTAATGACACCCTCCCTAATTATGAAGCATAGTGCCACGTTGTTTCCGTGGACCAAGCTTCCCCCAGAAGTTTTGCTCAGTCCCCATTTCTGGATAAAAACATAATGAATTAAACATAGTTCATCCTGTGGCCAGTAGATGGCGATAGTAACTTGTTATTTGATTTTCAGTTCCTTCTATGTTTAAAAGAACACTTTTTAAAAAAAAACACGGGGTAGACCTACTCCCACAGGAATTGTGGGATGAGTTAGCCTATATTCGAATAAGACTTAACACCCACAATAATAAATTTACATATAGAGTTGTCTGTTCTGCCAAAATCTCCGTATTTTAAACTTAATATTGTAATAGTTAATAAAATTTTGATCTAGAATTTCAATTGTTTTGTCTGTCATAAATGAAGTGTGTGTGTGTGTGTGTGTGTGTGTGTGTGTGTGTGTGTGTGTATACAGTGTTTGAATTCAGACCCGGGGCCCCACACATGCAAACCAAATGCTGTATCACCAGGGTGCATGTGTAGCCCTTTTGAGACAGATTCTCACCGTGAGCTTAGCTTGTCCTTGGACTTGCTACGTAGCCCAGGCTGGCCCAGGCTGGCGTCAGAGTCTTCCTCTTTCATCATAGTTCAACTCACAAGTCGTGACTCTGTGACACCAAACCAAACTGTTCTATGTTTAATAGACAATAATTTCTATTCCTTCTCATCATCATTTCTGTGTAACTTTAGATCTGGCTGCCTCTTCTCACCATTTTTCTCTATATCATAAAGCTCTGTGATAATGTACAGACAAACAAAAAGACGTGATGAAACGCCATGAGCAAGGCGGCTCGGGAGGAACTGGTTTATTTGCCTTCTGTATCCCGAGTCATAGTCCACTGAGGGAAGCCGGGCTAAGAACTCAAACTGGGCAGGAACCTGGAGGCAGGAACTGGTTCAGAGACCATAAGGGAGTACTGTTATTTTCGGGTTCCTCGTGAATTGCTCAGCCTGCTTTCTTATAGACCCCAGGACCACGGCGCTCAGAACCACACCCCGCAATAGGCTGGGTCCTCCCCAACGATCACTAAGAAAATGTCTACAGGCTTCCCTACAGCCCAGTCTTATGAAGGAATTTTCTCAATTGAGGTTGACTCTTCCCTGGTGACTATTAGCTTTACTGCTAACTCCTCAGACACGGGAGTTATTTACCATTTAAATATCCACCACTTGCCAAGGTATCTGTGGCTACACAAAAAACAGCCACATCTACCAATTCTACCTAGATGTGCTTCTGAAAACTTGTAGGACTTATTTTGTCATGTGGAGGTCTCTACGCCTCCAGGCATGACTGTGTTTGCAGATGGATCCCCATTTCCAGGCCAGCCCAAGGCAAAGGCCAGACTCTTCACTGTCTTTGCACAAAGGGTCTCAGGGCACCGTGCAATCACCTGGCCCTTCACTCTTCAGAACTGTCTTTTGTTTCTCTATCCTATCTTATCTAACATGTGGTGGAAGCGCTGAGAGGGAGGCTGCAGAGGGGGAGGTGAATTCGATCTCATTTCCATAAAAGTTCTACCAAGAGTCAGACTCTAGATCCTTGGACCCCACTGCCCATACACTTAATCCATAGGTGACCCTAAATCTTGGGTATCCCTTCAAACATCAAGACAAGCGTTCAGGCACTTGTACCCTTTCATGGGTCTTTGGATGCAGGCTGCCCTCAGGGAGGTCACAGAGCCTGGAGTGAGGCACCAAGACAATTCTCACAGGGAGGCTGAACTTGGGGCCAGCAATCCAAGAGCTGAGGAAGCCACACCTACTACTCTAGATGCTGGCTGGCTAGCGCGCCATTAACTCCATTTCAGACAGGTTTTTGAAGAAGACAATGAGATCCAAGGAGAAGAAATTAAGCTGGAAAGAAATACTAAAACCAACCTCACTGGAGCCCGGCAGTCAGCTTTGCCATGGAATTTTTAATTCCATTTTCTACATATAGACTCTCAGAAATTGGGGATCTGTCCCTAGCAACCGAGACTCCTGGTTAGCGCTCAAGCTGCCTGAAGAAAGCCCTGGGCACTGTTTTCGGCCTCCTGCGCTTGTCAAATGTCGGTGTCATAAGCCATTTGTTTTCACACCTCTCTAACTAGACTGTCAATCCCTTCGGAGACCTACTTTATCCATCCTATCTCACATCGTTAGCAATGCAAAAATGAACTTAATTAGTAAGTTCTTACTGAATTAATAAAAATGCAAAACGATAAAACGGTGCCTGGGCATAGATTTGGAGTTTGTAAGAAAAATACAGTCCAATTTGACTTTACAGGCACAATTCTTGGGTTCTCAGACTTCATTCACCTGTCTACGCTTAGCCTGATCAAAGTTATAACTCAACCTAAGATCTTCAGATTCATTCTCTCTCTCTCTCTCTCTCTCTCTCTCTCTCTCTCTCTCTCTCTCTCTCTCTCTCTCTGTCCAATATAACTGAGTTCAGAGGTGGAATGAACTTGCTAAGACTTCTCTTGTTTTCTTTTATTTGGTCTTTTTTCTGTTGTCCTTAAAGCTGGCTCATATGATGGCCACCCATCTTTCTGTTTTCCTCCATACGCAAGAGGAGAAAGACATCTTTTGGAGCAAGAAGTTGTCTTCCCACAAGCCCCCAACATATACTCTTTCGTGTCTAATTAGTCTAAAATGATTACAAGGTCAAGGTAAATGCACCCAGTGATCTGGCAAATGGAGGAAATCAATGCCCACTGAAGGTAGTCTTCCCGGGACCCACTTCCGGAGCTGAGTATAATCCACGACTGAAATTAGGAAAGGCTGTCTCATGAATGAACATTGACAGAATTGACACAAGGATCAAAAATAGATTCAGGACAGCAAACATAACGTCCGCTACAGAAGTCAACGCTGGGGTCGAAGCCAGAAGATTTTTGACACAAGCCCAGTGAGAGATGGCCAAGCCCTGGGCAAGAAGTGAGTAGAGTTCAGGTAGGGCCAGACTTGGATGCTGCTCACAGGCAGGTGGATGGTGCTTGATGCCTCCCTGGCTAGGAAGCTTCAAAAGTCTATACCAACCATAGATGACTCCAAAATGGGAGTTTCTTCTTCCAGGCTGACAGGGTTAGCCTAAATGTTTTCAGATGTTCTGGCGTGGGTTTTTTTTTTAACAGCATTGGCTAAACTAACCTGAAGCCCTCTCTCTGGTTCCTGTGGAGGCTCTTAGGCTTCCTGCTATGACATTCTGCTTTTCTCTGCCACACTCCTTCAAACATCACGTTCATGTCTACATTAGCTTCTTTGCGCACTGTAGTAGACAAAGCTGACTCAAGACTAACCATTGGTGAACACAGTCAAGTTTGAAATTATTTTCAAGTCGTTTTTGAAGTGATAGAAACTGGCCCAAACAATTCCCCTGTGGCCCTTTCTGGCTAGAGATCCCAGAAGTCCGTTCAACCTCCTCACTCTGCTAATCACAGCAGTTCAATATGGCATTTGGGCAGTTGAGGGGCATAGAGTTCCTTTCTAAACATTTCTCATTTTGAAACTGAGGAAAAAAAGCCGCAGGCTAGGAGGATCGAGCAGTTACAGAGCACTGACCCAGCATGTGTGAGGCCTGGAGTCAATCCCCAGGATCAGAACATACTCACAGGAACCCAAGATTAAGCCAGCTGAAAAATCCAGCGTGGATGAACCGGGGACCGTGAAATCCTGCCTAAGTCTGAGTAGCTTTGGTAGTTGATGTCTACTCGTGGGGGTAGGGAGGTCAGTTTCCTTCAGGGTTGCACCCTGGAGAGGACAGCCATGCTCCGATAAGTTGCCCTTCACCCATGCACATGACATTGGTAAGGAGTAGTGGGAGGAGGGTTAGGAAGGTAATTGGAGGGAAGGGAATGGGGGTGTGTGGATTTAGTCAAAATACATCACATCAGTGTGAAATATTAAAAATAAAAATCACTGAAGAAACATACTCAGAAAGGAGAGGGTCACGGGAACGTCGTTGACAGGTATCAATCATTTCTATCCTAGATCCTGCCATCCCTGTGTCCAGATCTGTTGCTGATCTTTCTGTAACCCGATCACGTGCTCCGAGAAAGCCCACATCTCAGGTGCCTGGCACGTGACCTCCAGGCTCCGGCTTATTGTTGGCCCAGAGACTTGACTTGAAGGTACCATGACGGGCCAGCTTTACGAGTCCACATAAAGTAATTTTAAAACCATACAAAAGATGAGAACGAATGGGTCTCAGACCCTGATCACGAAGTGGTCAGTGGTCACTAATCTCTAGGCAGAGAAAACAACATGTGAGCCTCATGATCACCCCGTTTCGTGTTTTCACTGAGCTCAAGATCTGGGGAGGTAAAGATAGCTAGAACTGGTGCAGCAAGTCAGAGAGGAAATTGCTGCCTTGAGGGATTGGCCTGAGACTTACTGACGACTCCCTCCCACTTCATTGCTCAGGGAAGTAAGTGTGTGTGTGTGTGTGTGTGTGTGTGTGTGTGTACATATGCATGTATATGTGTGTCCGTTTGTGTCTTCCATGTACCCCAGTCTCCAGATTTTTTTCTAAAAACAGATGAACAGTTCATTTATTATTCATATAAAACCTTTGTTTCCCCAGTCCTTAGATCTCTAATCAGAATCATTAGTACATTAAGACAACTGTACACATGGATCAATAATAACCAGTAAGCAATGACTGCTTCCCCACTGCCATCCTCGGGAGAAATGTTCCGTAGTTAAAGTGAGACACCTGATAAAACAGGAGCAGAGCGTTTGATTACATTTACTAAAACACAGCCGGGCAGCTTTCTCCGGAGCTGGCTGACCCAATGCCTTGGCAAACACTGACAGTGACCTATGTCCGGAGGGAAAAGGCACATGTCACGCCTAACAACTTGCTGTCCTAGATTTATCAGAACAGATCTGATTTCTTTCTCTCTTTGTTTTTCCATAGCTAAGGTCATTCCTTTGCTGGCATTTGACTTTCATACCCTAGGATGATTTTTTTCCTATAAATAAATTAGTTTATTTGGATAGAAATCTGTGGCTAAATTACAAGTTATGCTTTAAAAACAGTTTTTAGATTCATTTTATTTTATGTTTAGGGGTGTTTGGCTGCACTAACCCTAAGTACACCAACTGCGTGTCCCCAGAGGATGGACAGGCGTCAGACCCCCTGGAACTGAACTCACAGACAAGGATAAGCTGCCATGCGGATGCTGAAAACTGAACCCAAGTCCTTGACAGGAGTAATAACTGTTCTTAACCACTGAGCCACCTCCCCAACCCCCAAGTACAATTTCTGCTTTTAAGAAGATGACCATCACAGCACTAGGGCTGGAACAACTAATGCCCAAATACGGTGATTTCATACTGGTAGGTACAGCAGACTTACAAGAAATGTAAAGGTAGGGGTTGGGGATTTAGCTCAGTGGTAGAGCACTTGCCTAGCAAGCGCAAGGCCCTGGGTTCGGTTCCCAGCTCCGAAAAAAAAAAAAAAAAGAAAGAAAAAGAAATGTAAAGGTTTTAGATGTGAAATATCCAGCTGGGGGTCTGGAAAGGCAGCTCTGTACAGTTTCTGCAGAGGACAAGAGTTGCTTTTGAACCCCCACGTCCGATGGCCCACAACCTCCTGTAACTCCAGGTCCAAGGAATGCAACATTTTCTGGCCACTAAAGACACCCCTATCTATGTAAATATACACACATACACATAAACAAAAATAAAATGAACATTTTTAAAAATTCATTTGGACCCAGGCATGGTGGCATGTATCTTTAATTCCAGTGCTATGGAGGCAGAGGCAAGAAGATCTCTTTATTTTCAGCCCAGACTGGTCTATATATGAGTTCCAGACTAATCAGGGCTACACAAGGAGATGATTCTGTGTACTTAACGTTCAGCAACCACCAGAAACTGCAATGCTGAATTCTCGGTTTGAACCATAAATATTTATGATCCAAAACACAGCAGGTGACCACAGTTCATAATAACCTGTTATAGATCTTATGAGGAACTAGAAGACAGGATCCTGAAGGTTCCCAAAGCAAAGTCACAAGGAGACGCCATATTAATTACCCTGAGTGGGTCAGTATACTACACATGTGTCAGAATACCATACTGGACCCCACTGACATACAGAAATACTTCATGTTAATAAAAAATAAATTAATACTATGAAAGTTAAAAATAAAACAGAAAACTGAGCTGTTCTGTAGAGAGGAATTAAAAAGCAGAAGTCTTACAGATTTGGTTTGTTATTCTTGCTTTTGTTTACTACAGGAAAATTAGAATAAGAAAAAGTGGAAGTCGCTGAGTTTCCCAGTAAGAAGAACGTCTAGCGGAAGGCTGGTATGGCGGGCACACAGGTAGTTCAGCACTGGAGAAAGGAGTTCTAGGTCAACCTGGACCATATAAATACGCCCTTTCCCCAGCGCCCACCCCTGAAACAAGCAATATCAGCATGCTATGTTTTTCCATATACTGTGACAAGCATAGTGTGTTTTCCCATGCTGTGAAGAATGTCTCAAAGCAAATCTGATCAGCAGAATAACATTCCTTTTTCTAGTCCTGCACGGGGTCAGGAGAGGTCAAAGTGGAGAGGACTAATGTTATCAGACCAAGGGACTACAGCAGGAGGCCAGAAGAAGCAGAGACCAAGTGCTGTTAGACTGGGAGCTGGTGGAGGATCCCAGCTGGAGCAAACCTAGAGAGCCCTGGACAATGGCTAGACAGGACTAACTGCTTTCTTCACTAGCTAGGAGCTGTTGGGACTCAACTCTGAGAACCAGAGTACTTTAGAGTGTCAGAGATACTAAAATAATCAAATTTACCATGTGCACATTTTATTAAGCTTGTGAGAAAGGCTTTTATTAAAACTTTTATCATCTAAATTACCTATTTAAAACAGCTTTATCATCTGAATTTTCTCTTTGGTTTTTTTTTTCTTTCTTTCTTCCTTTTTTTTTTTTCATGTTTTTTTTTTTTTTGTTTTTTTTTTTTTTTTTTTTTTTTTCCGGAGCTGGGGACCAACTCAGGGCCTTGCGCATGCTAGGCAAGCACTCTACCACTGAGCTAAATCCCCAACCCCCCTTTTTCTTTTTAAAAGTTTTTGAGGCAGGATTTTTCTGTGCAGTCACAGTGGTTGGGAGACTCCCTCTGTAGACCAGACTGAACTGGAATTCAGAGATCCATTTGCCTGTGCCTCTCAGAGCCAGGATTAAGGGTGTGCACCACCGCTGCTTAGCATTATCTGAATTATGTTTTTTTTTTTTTTTTTTTTGGTTCTTTTTTCGAGCTGGGGACCAACCCAGGGCCTTGCGCTTCCTAGGTAAGCGCTCTACCACTGAGCTAAATCCCCAGCCCCTATCTGAATTATGTTAAAAGAGTTGACGGTTGGGCTATTGTTAGCCCCGATAGGCAGGAAAGTAAGACCACTAGCACAACTTTTGAGCCAAATTGAAGCAAGCTTTATTCAGTGGTGGTCAGGACCAGGTCCATACCTGGGATTCCCAGAGTATGACACCAAATTACATTAGTCAGAGGCATATAAGGACAAACCCCTCTAGGCTGTGTATTTCTCATCTTCATCCAATCAGGAACAAGCATACCTCGTAATATATTTCCTGTATACATACGTGTTGGGGATATCCTATGCAATTGAGACAACCAAGCTTGTTTACAGAAGGGAAAACACATGGGTTGTCTCACAGGAACAACAGTCCCCCAGCATTCCAGGCAGTTATCTGTCCTTGGGCAAGCAGGGCTTACAGCTTAGAGGCGTTTACGTTTTATAAGTCTCCTGAGCACAGTAAGGTGGGTTTGTGACAGCACCCAGGCAGGCATGGTGCAGGAGGAGCCAAGAGTTCTATATCTTCATCTGAAGGCTGCTAGGAAAAGCCTGGCTCCCATGTGATTAGGAGGAGGTCTCATTGCCCACCACCACAATGACACACTTCCTCCAACAAGGCCACACCTCCTAATAGTGCCACTCCCTGGACCAAGCATATTCAAATCACAACAACAAACAAAGGAGATTTAAAACCTAGAGCTTATAACTTTATCAACTTATCAAAACTCCATTGACCAATGTTAAGACTATGAACATTTGAAATATCCAGTCTAACAGGAACATAGAGGGAAAGGAAGTCTGAAACTTCTTTCATTCTAGGTCATTTTCTTAAACCTAAACAACTTGTATTTATACACTGTAAGTCAGTTTCTCAGACCTCCAGAAATTATCCAAGCTTTCACACCCTTGGAAATTACTTTCTTAGACCCTCATAACTTACATAAACTTTAAATCTTTTATTTCTATCTAATCACTTACCATAAGATTGAGTGGTTAATTAATGAGAGCAGTCATTGCAAAACAAGTTCCTTTAAATAATGAATAGTAAAAAGTTACGTCTGAAATCTGTTTATCCCTTAATAAGAAGCCTGTTAGCAATCACACTGCCTTATAAATTTAAATATTTAAAGAAAATATCACAGGAATCCTTTTTCATTAACCATGTAAGTGCTATATTCAGCAGATATCTGAAGAGTTTGAAGATGACGATAAAGTATATCTGATTTTAAATAAACTGTACTTGTATTTCACCTCTTGCATATGTAGGAGGTGAAATAAAGCTTACTCTTGTAATAAATCACATTAGTACTCAGAATGACTACAAGTATACTTCTGAACTCATTAAAGAGTGTTATCATTTATAAGGTGACTATTAACTTGCATCTTAATCATCTTTAGCAGTTTATAGTAACTTAGTAACTTTATAACATTAGTTTTGCCAGGGATAAAAATTATCCCTGGTAGGTTTAGACTAAAAAAAAATAACAATTTCTCAATTAAAGCTCTTTTCATATCAAAATAAAACCTTAAGTCATAAATACAGTCTCTAAAGAGACAAGCAACTTCACTTTCCTGGTCCTGACACCATTACAGAATGTTGCCGTTTCTTCTATGACTCAGTTCATCAAAATAGCTAAAGCTTAAAGTTGCAAAGACAAGGAGGCTAGACGTATATTCTTAAGTCAGTCTCTGCTATGTAGAATAGACCTGTGGTAAGGAGAGACATTCTCTTACATGTGCTTAGGTCACTGTCTTGCTACATTGTAAGATAGGAATATCCCAGTTTCTCTAGTTTAGAGTTTGATACTCAGAGCTGTGGCACTGACTTTATTTTCTTTAAGATTACATATATTTAAAGACAACATAATATAAAGCATTTTATAAACTTAAAATGTCCCATAGCCCTATAAATCTAAATATTTAAAGAAAATATCTAGGTTTTTTTTCCCATTTAACTTTTTTATAAAACTCAAAAATTTCTTTTTAAAGAAGTTTAAGATCTCTCAACTGTGGGTGCCTACAATATCAAGAGTAAAGTACCAATTTTAACTTCAAGAGGGGAGAAACAGCCATAATCTAAACAAGGAAAAACAAAACTTCGAAGGTGGAAATGATTCAGTATTTAATATCTGATATTTACTCACAATTCTGTTTCCCAAGGGACTTGGGTCCCCTCTCCGTCTCTGCCCTTGGTAACACATACAGCCATCTTCTAGGCTCCAGCCAGCTCCACTTCACTGTGGCTGTGGCTTCTGAGCTATCACAGGTCACCAGCATCTCCAACCCTGCTAATGTCCCTCCCCTAGTTTCTCTTCAGGAACTCCATCTTTGCTACTCAGTGCCAAGTCTCAGTTGCTCTCTAAGACCTTCCTGCTTCTAAAACCTTGTAAATGTAACATGCTCGCCTGATGTAATTGTCACCTCCAAGATTTACTGCCTCCTCTGCTAACCTAGGCCTAGTGCTGGAAGCTTCTAGTTTCCATACAATCTTATCTCGGTCTAGAGTGTTTTCAGCCTCTGTGACCTACAGTTGAATAAGCTCACCCTTTCTAAATCTTTCTGAGCTCTGGTTGGCTGGTTCAACTCAGCTGTTCTAGCTCAAACTCCTCTCTGAGCTGACTGATTCAATCTGGCTTCTCTTGGCCTCTCACTGAATTGCTCAAACTAACTCTAGGAATCTGTTCTAATCTTCTGGCTCTTCCTCATTCCCTGGCTCATTCTGTCTTTACCTGTGTCTTCAATCTGTCTCTGTAAAACTTTCCTGGTAAAACTGCCTCCTTCTCTCCCCATCTGTCCCTGCATTGTTCTCTCTCTCTCTCTCTCTCTCTTTTTTTTCTTTTCTTTTTTTCGGAGCTGGGGACCGAACCCAGGGCCTTGCGCTTGCTAGGCAAGCGCTCTACCACTGAGCTAAATCCCCAACCCCGCATTGTTCTCTCTTAAGTAGCTTCCTTTTCTTCTCTCTTCTCATCTCATGAGAGTTGGGCAGATCCTACTCTGTTAAATCTTTTTTTTAAAGATTTATTTATTTGTTTTATTTATTAAGTACACTGTAGCTGTCTTCAGACACACCAGAAGAGGACATCAGATCTTATTACAGATGGTTGTGAGCCACCATGTGGTTGCTGGGAATTGAACTCAGGACCTCTGGAAGAGCAGTCAGTGCTCTTAACCACTGAGCCATCTCTCCAGCCCCATACTCTGTTAAATCTTACTGTGATTCATCACTCCGTCTGCCACTCAATTAGACATCACTCTGAGTGCTTCCTTCTACAGACTAAGTTTACCTTTATTGTTTGGGATTAAAGGTGTGTCTAAGGCTGAGCCACACCATAACTAGAACACGGTTTTTCAGTAAACAACACAATCTCCAGGTTCTCAGTGAGATCAAATTTCCTGCAACACCACATGGGTTATTGGTCTTAAAAGTTCGGCTACCAGCATGAGGTACATTTTTGTGTATGAACACATGGAAGTGCAGCTCAAAACCTTACAAAGAAGGGTTCTAGCCACATGGCTGCCTCCATCCTGATAGGCTAAACAGCTAAGACGGCAGCAAACTACATGTTGTTTATATCCCAAGGAAGCATCAGACCGCCTGGTTACTATAGGATTACTTACATAGAGATGTTTTTTACTATCAACCCTGTGCTAAGTTAGCTTTTTAATTACAGCTTTTTAATCATAACCATAAACTTACAAAATCTTGAGGTGCAGAAAGTTCACATAATAGTCTTACAAATCTTGAGATAAGGTTTATGTTGCTGTGGGCAATTAATGCTACTCAAATCACCCCATTGGCAGTGCATTCCTCGCTACCTGCCCCAGTGTTCTGGGTTCCTGAATGAAAGATTACACACATACAACCTTCTATTTTAATATGCCTTGAACAGCTCAAAGGCTGGGCCACTCACAAACTTCCACGTGGCTAACACACTCCCCCCCCCCCCAATATTCCTGAATTACTACTACTAAAACCTGTATTTCATCCTGGCTGCCCTGGACACAGGCCTGCAGCCCTCCTGGGTCATGATCCCAGACTTTTATATGTTAAGCTGTCTTTCTGTCCTGTCCTTCTCATGTATGGTCTTTACGCCTTTCCTGGCATGGTAGTTCTAAATCCTCCTTCCTCTCTTGGTCCCCTTGTCCACAAATCTTAAAGTCCCACCTCTGTCTCTCAGTCCAACCGTTGGCCTCCGGCAACTTTATTTACCAATCAACACCAACTTTGGCAAGGACCCTCAGCATCTTACCTGCAGATCCTCATGCAGTTTTGGGAACTCACTTAACATAATATACGTGTTAGCCCAAATCTACAACAGTTTATATCTTAGAAAAAGTTTTAGGCAGTTAAATGAAACCAATTGTCCTTTTTTTTTTTTTTTTTTTTTTTTTTTTTTTGCCGTTTTTTTCTTTTGCTCTCATCCCTGTCACAAAGTTGGGTGTCCTGACTGACACGGGACATTTAGAGATTAAACAAGCACACTTGGGTCTGGAGGAGCGATTATGGCGATTTCCAGAGCCAGCCAATGGAACTTCACCCACTCTCCAAGGTTCACTCACCATGAATAAAGGCTATGTCTGCAGCCTGTTTCGTTGGGTACTATCTGAGTGAGCTGCTTTGAATGTTGTCTAAAAGACCGGTAACATTAAACAGCCGTAACACTGAGATCTTCACAGGAGGCCTCCTCCCCCGGTATCCACTGCCCAACCAGGATCCTGCTGACCTACCTACCCATTCTGGACTTTCCTTCATCCTTTCCCACGAGGTGTGCATCCGGGTCTAGACACCCCAAGGGAAGCTGTGGACCATGGAACTCAGCTTCGCTCCATCCTTCCCTACTTGGTCTGCAGTAGTCTTAGACATCACAAGGGAAGAAGTGAAAAGACAGAACCACACCTATGACTTCCCACGTTCATCCAGTCGGAGGTAAGCATGCACCCTGATGCACTTCCTGCCGAAGTACCACTCACCTGACTGTGATCAAGCACATCCGGTGCAGCTGAGGCAACCAAGCTTGTTTACAGAAGCGAAAACACATGGGTTGTCTCACAGGAACAACAGCCCCCAGTGTTCCAGGCAGTTATCTGTCCTTGGGCAAGCGGAGCTTACGGCTTAGAGGCATTTTCGTTTTATAGATCTCCTAAGTACAGTAATTTACACTTAAAACTTAACTTTAGCCGTCACACTACTGAGATGCTTCAGCCCATAAAGATGCTTGACCTCACAGCCTGAGTTTAATGGCAGGGCCTACATGGTGGAAAGCAAGAACCAACTCAGACAGGTTATCCTCTGACCTCTCTACTCATGTTCATGCATGTGCGTCCACACAATAAATAAATAAACGTAAAAATGTTTTAACTGTTAAAGATGTTATTTTTGAACATACTTCGAGTTGTAACAGCAAAAGAAAGATAATATTTTATGTCCCTTTTAATCAAATTGGAATGATTTTCAAGTTTCTGCAATGGTAGTAGTACATAAAATATTAAACATTTGTTAGTGAATAATGCATTTATTAACATTATAAAACTGAGTGAAATGGAGATAATGTTTCAGAAAACCCCCAAAGTGTGGAATGCGGCATCTCCTGAAGTTCTGTGTGCCCAATATAAGACATGGAGGAATAGCAGTTGCAAGATTATGATGCAATCCTAGTAAAAAAATTTTTCTAAAGTTCTTTAAAAAAAAATTTATGGGGGCTGGAGAGATGGCTCAGTGGTTAAGAGCGCCGACTGCTCTTCCAGAGGTCCTGAGTTCAATTCCCAGCAACCACATGGTGGCTCACAACCATCTGTAATGGTATCTGAAACCTTCTTCTGGTGTGTCTGAAGACAGCTACAGTGTACTCACATACGTAATATAAATAAAAATCTTAAAAAATATTTATATCAGTCAGGTATTGTGCTCTTTACCAAAGTAGAGGCCAGTATATTTCTGGGTTTGAGGCCAGATTGACCTACAGAGCAAGTTCCAGGACAAGACAGGGCTACACAGAAAACCTTGCCTCAACAAAACAAAGCAAAATGAAACAGAAACAAACAAGCAAACCAGACTTAACCAACCAAACAACAACAACAAAAAACCCATAAAAAAAAAAATCCAAATCCCATTCGCTCACTTATATAGTGTGTGTGTGTATATGTGTGTGTTATATAATTAGACCTATTTCTCCCTTTTTACACCAAATCTATTAAGTGTTATTAAAATATTCAGCCAGATATAAAGGACTGAAGTTGCAACTCAATGACAGAACATGGGAGCATGAATGAGACCCTGTGTTCATTCAATTATCAATCAATCAATCAATCAATCAATATGTTAAGTTGTAGGCTTGAAAATAAATAGGCAAATAGATACAGACAAATGTTAAACTGTTGGCTTACAGTATTTTCCAACCTGTTCACGTGAAGACTCAGAACCTTTCTGAAGCAGCACCCTTCATCCTTTCTGCCCCGCAGTCTTGGCTGCTCTCTTCTCTAGGTCCTTGCTGCACCTCCCAGGCCGGGCTCAGTGACCCTGCTTGTGTTCTCAGTGTTGCTGGAAAAAGAGTATTATTCCCAGTGTCACACCAAGGGACACACCAAAGCCAAAGTAATCCGGCAAGCCAATTTAGCTTTTCAAGGTTTTGGAAGGACCCAATCTGGGCAAACAAGCAAGTCCGCTGGGGTAGAAAGTTCAATTTAGCCTCTTTTCTAATGCCGAGTGGTGACGGTGTCTCACTGCATTGGTGGGAGCTCGATCTCACAACCTGACTAGGTGAAAAATTCATGTTCTCTGCAAAGACGAAGTGTGTGACAGGGTCAACTCCCAGGAGTGTCC
Organism: Rattus rattus; assembly: GCF_011064425.1. Lineage (NCBI taxonomy): Eukaryota > Metazoa > Chordata > Mammalia > Rodentia > Muridae > Rattus > Rattus rattus. The sequence continues at coordinate 55,358,643 of NC_046154.1, forward strand.
AGCATCCAGGGGTTGGGCAAAGCTATATCATGAGATAGGAAAGGTTGATAGAATGCCCTCGGCAGGCAGATCATCTTTGATAGAAAAAGTTTCTCTCAGCATCCTTACTGATACTTTTCCTCTTTTTGTTTGTCACCTCTGTGCTGAAATGGTGTTTATATCATGTCTCTGGGTACACTAAGCCTCTGTATGGGAACCCTCTGTAAGCCTCAGATGAGATTGCGTGCTCAGCCTGTGTCCACGGTATCCTCACGCTATCCCTTATGTTACAGGTACTGCTACCAGAGCAAGTTCAACCACTTGTCTTCAATAAACTAATTAAAAGGGGCAAAGTAATAATGAAAAGCAGGGAAAAAAAAGAGAGATGTCTAATGTGGCCACTCTGGGAAGAGAGGTACAGTGATCCAGGATTCCCCTAAGCCTGTCTTTGAGGGCCCTGACATAAAGGTAAGGTTTAAATCAAAAGCAGGAAACAGACACAGCTAAGCTGTCCCCTGGCCATCAATCAATGTCCTAGACTGCAAGGCCATCAGATAAATTGTAAATCTTTCTACAGGAGATAAATTTACCCTCTGGAAGCCCTCGGTGCCTCACCCTTTCCTTTCCCAGCAGGAGAGTCCTGCGTACCTGCTACCTTCTCAGTGTCCTTTCTTCCACTAGTCTATTACAGTAGACTGGAACCCAGCATTTCCTCAGCTGTATTCATTCCTGCCAGACAGACGGGCTACCCTTCCACACAGGCCACCAATATATATATTATACATATTACAATATATATAATATATATTATAGTGGATATATATATCCACTATATTTCTGAGGTTTTAAATGTCAAATAATTGTATATTTTCTACTTTGATTTTATGGATTTATTGAGTCCCCTGCTGTTTTTTTACTTCCTTTGAACCCACTGGGGTTTTCTGGGGTTTTTTTTTTGCTGTTTGTTCGTCTTGTTTCTTTTTTTTCCAAGCTATCCACATTTTGCATTATTCTATTATTCTTTATCACAATAGCTTGCCATCTGGAATAACCTTTGAAAATTATTTCAATATTAGGATGTGTGCATTTTGTATACATGTCATCGCACACATAAATAGTTGTGTTTTCTTTTTAAAGTAGTGCACAGTTTTTCCTCTTCTACTTCTAAATTTCATGCCTCACAGCCGCAGTGTTTCCACTGCATTTGTAGTTCTCATTGTTCCTTGTCCTCCTAAGGTATCTCTGTACCTGCTTCCACTTGAAGTGTTGCTAGTTTCTATTTACTTATTTAATGTGTATGGGTGCTTTGCCTCTGTGTGTGTGTGTGTGTGTGTGTGTGTGTGTGTGCGCGCATGTGTGTGTGTGTGTGTTATCATGTGCATGCCTGGTGTCAATGGAGACCAAACGGATTTTAAGATGCCACATACATTTAATCCACTGTTTATAATGAAGACTCTTTTGCATATGTTGTGGTCTAGGAGTCACTCCACAAACCACATGAATACTGATCTCAGTCAGACAGGCATGGCTTATTAAACACAGACCCTTAATACTCGTCAGAACAGAGACATAATTCAGAAAGAATTATCTGAACTAAGACACTGAACATCTTTCTCTGTCAGCTTATAAAGGAAAACAAACCCACGGAAACCACAGTGAGTTCATGCGCAGGTGAAGGAACTGCTGTCATCAGCGCTGACTTAAGCCACTTCAGACGTGACAGTTCACACTGACCTTCCGTCTGACCGGTCCTATGTAAAGCTTTGTGGAATTTCTTAAGATTAACAAATCTCAGAACATACAGAACTTATGACACACTTCTCTGTGTCAGTGACTGGCAAGCGTGTTACAGCAACAACACGAAATAGCTGGCAGGAGTGGAACAAAATGACCACAGGTATGCTGGGGGTGGGGGGTGGGGGGTGGGGTCAGACCATAACAGCGTAGTTGTTATTGTTGGCTTTTTATAACTGTCACACTTCTCAAGGCAGCCTGAATACTTCTGAGTTATTCAGGGAAGACAAATTACAAGGAAGAACAGAAAAGCAAAAGCACAAACGTTAGTATGTCAAGATGTTTCCAACAACACAATAGCCAGCTCATACTGACTCACGGAAATAGATTATTTCATGTTCAGGAATTTTTTGAGTCAGTTGTCCAAAGACAATTAAAAATTAGATAAATTTATAACCTAGAAAGTAAGATTATTAAAAACAGATGTAGGGGCTGGGGATTTAGCTCAGTGGTAGAGCGCTTACCTAGGAAGCTCAAGGCCCTGTTGGTCCCCAGCTCGAAAAAAAGAACCAAAAAAAAAAAAAGAACCAACAATAAAAACAGATGTAAACATTTCAAAACCCTTTACTTAATCATTTCAAAGCTTATTACCTTCTGCTTCCTTAAGGTTATTCACATGGATTGTGTCTTTGTGCTGGAATATTCTGTGATGGGACGCCGTAAAGCTCCCCTGACTCCACACTCAGAGAAGTTATATAAATATCTGAGACGGGCAGAGTGTGTTAAACACATGTGCACACCTATGATCCCAGCAATGTGGAAGGATACGGCAGGGGAGTCATGACTGAGGCCGGCCTGGGCATCTTAGCAAGACTTTGTCTCAAAGCAAAACTTTGAAAAAGGACTGGAGATGTAGCACATGGAGTTCATTTCCCAAGACTGGAGAAAGGAAGAGAGGATGAAGAGAGGCAGAGGAAGTAAAAAGAAAACAGCAGAAGTGGGCATATTTATATCATGGAAATTGGAAAAAATGTAATAAGAGATTGATCTTGGTCTTCCGTTATCTAGACTTAAATTGAGTACTAAAGTGTTAATATGGGAGGCATAGATGGTTCAGTAGTTAAGAGCACCAGCTGCTCTCTAAATGTAAGAGCCAAAGCCAACCTGTAGTGTAAGCCCCACTTGCCCAAGGGCAAGATAACTTTCGGGATCCTGGGAGTTTTAGTTCTTGGGAAATGACAGAGCCACATTTCTCTGTAGTGAGATTTTTGGTTTTTTAAAAAACCCAGTTATGTTATGTGAATGTGTTTTGTTTTAATCCCAGATAAGGGATATGGGGCTACTTCAGTTTATCCACTGCTGTGAACGAGGGTTGTCTCATGCTATAGGAGGGACATTATCTTTGCCAGCTGCAGATAGATTAATCCTGGGGACTCCAGAGAGTTTATAAATGCCAGAGCCCCCCCCCCCAGAGGCTCTGAAGAAGAAGGCAGCCACTGTTCCCCTTGCTGCTGCCCCTGTCACCCATTGCTGGTTTGCTGGTTTACTGCATGGCTGGATATTCTGACGACAAAGGCCAGACTTTCCCTAAGTGGTGCAGCCATAGCTACTGGATATGGCGAGAGTCGTGAAGCCAGCACGGGCGCGTGACACAGTTCCAGCAAAGCTGAGTACATTGCTACAATCTCTGTCCCCCTAGCTTTCTAACTTTTGGGGTTTGGTTTCTGTGTGTTGCATTATTGGGGACTTTCTGCATTTTGATTCCTTTTATGTTTTTTCCTGAGGAAAATTATGTCTGGATCTTTTTAGAAAAAAATCCTAAAATTAACTTTACCTGGCTAGGATTTGGAAGTCTTCCTTTTGCCCTGGAGATGAATAAGCACAGATAAGCACATTGCTAGATGAGGCCATTACTAGGAAGTTTCTTGGAGTTTCTGCCCTGAGCAAACTGGAACAGTATACCGGATGCAGGGCCAACAGAGACAACGGAAACACCCTGGCTGGCCAAGAGGATAGGTTACAGATTCAAGGACTCTTTTTAGTATAGGATTAGAGTCTCTAAAAATGGTGTTTAAAGATAGTTGGGGCCT